>NC_139951.1:46532260-46627260 GCF_963454915.1 Gymnoscopelus microlampas
GGTATTGGTCAATGGCTGTGTGCAAATGCAGATCAATTGCTCCAGCCACTGAGGAGAACCGGGCAGAAGGGATTTTGGGGACAGACGCAGAGAAGCACGCACAGAGCTTAGTAGAATTATAGGACGATAGGATAGGATCATTTGGCCGCAAACCACCATCTCAAAATATTGTGTTCCAGGGACCCCCAGAAGCAAAGATTTGAGTCAAAAAAGTTTTTGTGGAGCTTGTAGATCCGCTATTTTTGAATAGCCAACATATGGAATAATGGTTAAAGTGTTTAAATTTATTGTGATTAACTGTTTTTTAACTAAAATGACACGGATGCTTTCTCCATTTTAATGGGTTATACAAAAAGTATGAGTTCACAAAAGTTTCCCCATAGTCTCTACGGTGTTGTCTTCCAGTGATCTCTCTCTCTCTCTCCCTCTCTCTCTCTCTCTCCATAAAAGAAGTCAATAAATTCTCCATTGTCGATTATTCCACCTGCAGCTTCAGAGTTACAGCCCTGCAAACACCCTCCACAATGAACTCAGTAAACAAAGAGCCATGCTGGAATAAAAGGCCAGAGAGTCCAACAACAACAACAACAACAACACAGAGCTGAACACCAGCCAACAATACCAGACATTGATTACCAGATTGATTAACTCCGTCTCCAAACCCGTCCCAAGGTCATACCGTGTAACCTGTTCAATTATAAACAAAAGTTTATTTTCCCACGAACAATAACAATTTAGGCTTTTAGCAGATCATTGCTGTCGGGCAGAAATCTTTTATCTCCATATTTTAACTTTTTGTGTTTTCTTTTTTTGTAAATTAACGCCCTACTTGATCATACTACAGCGTCACGCAAAGTATCAAAAAAAAGTGCTGCATTTCGAGCTTTTCGAAATGCAGCACTGGGGCGCCTGATGGAGGGGAAAGGAACCGGTTGGAATAACGTGTTCCTTCCACGCGTTACATCCTACCTGGGAAACTCCCCCCTGTCAGGTGATAAGAAGCAGCCTGCTCACTTCCTCATGCATTGAAGGAAGCATGAGCTCAGTTCGGAGTTCTCCCCAGGCTGGCAGAGGGAGAGTAGCGCCCAGCATTACAGCTTAGGCAATTGGCACTGGGTGGAAAAAAACGGGTTACAAAAATTGTGGGATAATAATCGATACAAAACAAACAAAAAACAATATACTTTGAAACTATAGGATACCAGCAAAACAATGAACCTACTGTAGCATCTGTTTGAAGGTAGGGTAAGTGATTTTCTTTGGTTAAAATAAGTGTTAAATAGCTCTATATTCTGATAGTACTCATTGCTATAGAGTGTTTGTTCAGTAAAAGGAGTCTCCTTGTCTCTCCACCTCTTTATTAAACAGAAAATGCATTTTCGTTTCAGTTTCAGTTTCATTTCCAATTTTATCCAATCAGGATAGAGAACTCAATCAGGATACAGATTAAACAAGTGTAATTGGAAGTGACGACACTAAGAAATGAGCATGCAAAATTGGAACAGGAACACTATAAAAATGAAGCTTAAAAATGGGTACTTTCTCCTCATTGGCTGAGATTTTGACACCTACCGGAAAGTTTATTTTCTGTTTATTAAAGAGCTGGAGAGACAGGGAGACTGTTACTGAACAAACACTCTATAGCAATGATTACGATCAGAATATAGTGCTTTAACCTTTTAACAAAATACTTTTTGTTTTAACCAAAACATATCACTTGCCCTACCTTTAAGTATCATGTCAGCATGATGTCAGTATAATCTCAGCATCATGGTCAGTGAAGTTATCTATTGAATCTATGGGGGAAAAAATACAGTTGAGGTCCCTGCTTCATCTCTCTCTCTCTTTGCTAAGGGGTTCTTGGCCTGAAAAAACAAACAAAAACAACATTGAAGACCCCCTGACCTAGACCACACAAAGGGGTTGTAACAGTACAGTACTGGAGTATGCTCGGTACCCTAGGCCAGGGGTCTTCAACAGGGGGTCCAGGACCCCTAAGGGGTCCTCAGAGTTACTATAGTGGGTCTGCCAAATCTTTGTGTGGTATGATTTGTTTTTTTTACATTAACCACTTGCACCCTAGAATTCCTTTTCTGAGGGGAACATTAGCCGAAAATAGCAGATCTACAAGCTCACAACGTTGAGAGCTTGTAGATCGGCTATTTTTGGCAAAGAGGCTATAGGTGTAGAGGGGAAAAAATAGCAGACTAAGTATAAAAAAAGCTTTAATCTGAAACACAATTTTATACAATATAGAGGGGGGTACCTGCTTCATCTTTCTCTCAGCTAGGGGGTCCTTGGCCTGAAAACGTTGAAGACCCCTGCCCTATAGGCCTACTATTACCACTGGTGGCGATACCACAATCCTGATGAAATCCATGCAAACCAGCCACATGAAAGAGCACGATGAGAGATCAGAGAGGAGGGGGTGGGGTGGGGTGGGCAGCAGCACCCATGGGAGACAGACACAGTTCTCTGACAGGAGAGACTGTCAGAGAGACAGGATTTATCCACACATTATAGTGATCATTAGCTTAGTTTTAGTCCTTTGAACAGAAATCTGGAAAGGAGTATCACATCCTCCTCATGTTATTTATGAATACATTATTGTCCATTTAGCATTTGTGTCCATATTGTGGGAAAATATAGGCGTATGCATTGCTCAGGATTTCTAAAACATATAGATTATATAATGTTTTGAAGATACATACATTAATCTCAAGTACAAGGCGTTGATACTCTTAGCATCTTAATGACTAATATCATGTCTAGGCCTACCCAAGGACGCACATCTCATTACGACTTAGAGGGCGACAACAAACAAGGATAACACCTGTGAAGGAAGTAAGGAAGAGGCCCAATTTCTTTCCAATATGGCTGCTGTTCTGCTCATAGAGCCTATTGCAATAATTTGAGACGCATAGCAAACACATACAGAAACTGTAGGCCTACAGCAGGGTTACAAGACACACACACACACACACACACACACACACACACACACACACACACACACACACACACACACACACACACACACACACACACACACACACACACACACACACACACACACACACACACACACACACACACCACTGCAACCATCATCATGTCATGAGCAACATGTCTTTAATCTTCATCATTACGTAAAAGCTACAGTATAATGATTATAACATTTGACTACTGCAACTCCCTCCTGGCTGGTGCTCCGGCATCTGCCATCAGACCTCTGGAGCTTGTTCAGAAAGCTGCGGCTCGTCTGGTGTTCAACCGCCCCAAGTTCTCTCACACAACTATCCTTCTCCGTTCTCTGCACTGGCTCCCCGTAACGGCTCGCATTCAGTTTAAAACCCTGGTGCTAGCCTATAGGGCAGTGAAAGGAACAGCTCCTTCTTACCTCCGGGTTTTGGTCAATGCCCACACCCCTGCCCGACCACTCCGGTCTGCAACCTCGGGGCGACTGACTCCCTCGCCACTCAACGGTCCTTCTGGTCGATCGACACGGTCACGACTTTTTTCTGTTCTGGCCCCACAGTGGTGGAATGAACTTCCCACTGATGTCAGGACAGCAGAGTCACTGCCCATCTTTCGCCGCAGGCTGAAAACCCACCTCTTCAGGAAACACTACCCTTCCTCTTTGCCTGGCCTACTTGTTGTTAACTAGTTGTAGAAACTATTGTTGTATTGTTGTATTGGATCTATTAGCTCGTGCTCATTTGATTTGGCTATTTTATCTCACGTGTTTATGAAAGTAGATAGCTGATATATTGCACTTTTACCTTGGCGCTAGGTATACTCTTGGTTGCTTGTTTTTTTTACAAGAAATGCACTTAAGACCTCTGGTGATTAGTAGTTTCGTTCCCTACCTATGTTGAATGCACTTATTGTAAGTCGCTTTGGATAAAAGCGTCTGCTAAATGACTGTAATGTAATGTAATGTAACATATTTTAATGTTATCCACATAACATTGCAATAACCACTGGCATCTTTTTTTGGCTTCATTTTATCAAAGGGATCTAATGTTTTTTTCAACTCCAGAGTAGCATAGCCTAATATCCTCATCATCAATGTCATCATCATCCTCATCATCATCATCGTTGCCTGAAGCCAGGGCATCATCTTCTTTTTGGCTAGCCTCCCTTGTGTTTATTATCTTTTCAATACTAATGGGTTGTTCGTAAAAAAAGACACTTGTGTGAGGCCCAAAGGCACTTCGGCCCACCAGGAAACGGCCAGATGGCCGGTCCGGCCCTACTGTGTGCAGCACCACCATAAACCTACCACCAGGCCATAGCATGCAGCACCACCATAAACCTACCACCAGGCCATAGCATGCAGCAGCACCATAAACCAGGCCATAGCATGCAGTGGAAGAAGTACTCGGAGTACCAAGGCATTGACATCAGAATATCATCACTGTCAGGCAGAAACCTCTCATCTCCATATTGTAACGTTTTGTGTATTTTTCCTAAATTAGTGCCCTACTTGATCATACTACAGCGTCACACAAAAGTACCACAAGTAGCAGATCTACAAGCTCGAAATGTGGTGCGAAATGTTGCGTTTTGACCTTGTAGATCTGCTACTTTTGATGCTTTTAAATTTGAATCCTGAAAAGTAACAGTTTTGGTGAGTATGAGGTATGTATGACTGTATGAGGTTTTCACCCAACAGAGACAATTTACTTTAAGTACCAGAAGAAAAAGTACTCATTATGCAGAAGTTTTTCCAAATATCTTAAACATTTTGTCCAAATCTTGGACACGGTGTGACACATTGTGAGCTTTTAGATCGACTATTTTCGACCCTACTATAGGCTACAGTGAAGTCAGTCCGACTTCAGCGTAGTCTATAGTAGCCTTTTCATAAAGGATATTTGTACTTAGGCTGTCCTGAAAGTTTATAATATTTAGAGAAATTTAAAGTTTCAAATACAATAGTAGTAGTAGTAGGCGAGAATTAGCAAACTGGACATTTAGACTGAATGTTTCCTTTATCCTCATCTTGCGCTAATGCACGCAACTGTTTTGCCAGGTTTAATTTTTATTTCTCTAAAGCGTGCATCCGTTGTCTGTCAACAACACAGTAGTCTGTGCCTTGACTTCAGTGCGCTGACTTCCCCCCCCCCCCCCCCCCGCCCCCTTGCGCTTCAACAACATGGGATAAGGCCGTTCGCATAACATATAGGGCTTAATATACGTTTTGTAATATCCAAATCTACCAAGTAACTAGTAACTAAAATTGTCGAGTACTTGTAGTGCAATACAAAGGACAATATTGAGCCTCTGACATCTACCAGAAAAGTACCAAAAAATGAGTACAGTACTTAAGTAAAAAAGTTACTTTTCAGGATTCAAATTCAAAAACAGCAAAAGTAGCAGATCTACAAACTCGTTTCGAGCTTGCGGATCTGCTACTTTTGATGCTTTTGTGTGATGCTGCAGTGTCAAGTTGGGGGTTAATTAACAAAATAAACTCAAAAAGTGAAAACATGGAGGTTTCTACCCGACAGCGACAAAATATACTTAAGTTACATTCCACCACCACTGCCCCACAAGGCACGGCGGCCCGGGCACACCAGGAAGTTGCCAGATGGCCGGTCTGGCCCTGCTGCGCCTGTGCGTAGACACGCATGTATAAACGTGCGCGCAGAGACAACGAAGGACTGTAAACCAGGCTATATAATAGCTTTGCACAGATTGCACTGCCAGAGGGCTGGTATACGGCAGCTGAACAATCACAGTGAGCTTATCACCCTCTCTGTCCTTTTTTCCTTAATCACTGCCCTCACTCTCTGCAAATACAGGCTGGGTCTGATAAGAGGAGATGAATCCTCTTAAAGGAAAGAGCAAGAGCTTTAAGTTGTAACAGAGACTATACTTGGAGTGCAGTAGGAGACGCTACAATGCATTTTAAGGAGCTGTAAGGCGATTTTCCTTTGGTAAAGGAGTAGTTCACCCACAACATGACTTCTTCTTCCTTTTTCTATTACACATGTACTGATGTGATACTGACCATGATACTGACATTAAACTGACCATGATACTGACATTAAACTGACCATGATACTGACATTAAACTGACCATGATACTGACATTAAACTGACCATGATACTGACATTAAACTGACCATGATACTGACATGATACTGACCATGATACTGACATGATACTGACATTAAAATGACCATTATACCGACCCTGATACTGACCATGATGCTGACCATGATACTGACCATGATACTGACCATGATACTGACCATGATACTGACATGATGCTGACCATGATACTGACCATGATATTGGCATGATATTGACATGATACTGACCATGATACTGACCATGATACTGACCATGATATTGGCATGATACTGACATGATGCTGACCATGATACTGACCATGATACTGACATGATACTGACATGATACTGACCATGATACTGACATGATACTGACCATGATACTGACCATGATACTGACATGATACTGACCATGATACTGACCATGATACTGACCATGATACTGACATGATACTGACATGATACTGACCATGATACTGACATGATACTGACATGATACTGACATGATACTGACCATGATACTGACCATGATACTGACATGATACTGACCATGATACTGACATGATACTGACATGATACTGACATGATACTGACCATGATACTGACCATGATACTGACATGATACTGACCATGATACTGACCATGATACTGACCATGATACTGACCATGATACTGACCATGATACTGACATGATACTGACATGATACTGACCATGATACTGACATGATACTGACATGATACTGACATGATACTGACATGATACTGACCATGATACTGACATGATACTGACATGATACTGACCATGATACTGACATGATACTGACCATGATACTGACCATGATACTGACCACGATACTGACATGATACTGACCATGATACTGACCATGATACTGACATGATACTGACATGATACTGACCATGATACTGACATGATACTGACATGATACTGACCATGATACTGACCATGATACTGATACCCAGGGGGCAAAACCCCCTTTTTTTTGGAATGCTGCATTTGCCCTGCTATAAAAGGTTGGCCACCAGAAATAATATCTATGACCCCGTAGGATCACAACCTATATGGACAACCCGGTCAATTTTTTGCTGGAAATCCAATATGGCCGCCTCAATATTGGCCCCTATCAGTACCCAGGGGCTAATGGGGGTATGCTGCATTTGCCCTGCCCTAAAAGGTTGGCCACCAGAAATAATATCTATGACCCAGTAGGATCACAACCTATATGGACAACCCGGTCAACTTGCTGCTGGAAATCCAATATGGCCGCCTCAATATTGGCCCCAATCAGAAAATAGCTTTGGCAATAACTTTTGAACCAGATGGGCTAGAAATAAAAACTTGGTGTCTATTTCATGGTTTCAGAGCATGAGAAACTCAATGGAATACTTATCTTTATGATTGGGTGTGTCTGGACCTTTAATTTGCATATTTCCAAGATGGACGCCACGCGAAAATGAGTTTTACTATGACTTTTACAGTGACAGCTGACTGTTATGGCAACAGAGATGGCAGTCCAGAGATGGCAGTCCTAAGAGAGCAGCTGCTGCTTTTTCAGGAATCATTGAATGGGCAACCAATTGCAGTCCTCTGGGCAACCTTCCTGGAGATGTCAGATATTCTCCAAAGGTTTATCTACTACGATCGGGAAGGTGACTGGACAGGACATCTCTGTGAATCAGCAAGAATGCTACCCTACCTCAGTGCAGCAGGCCACTACAAGTACGGGCAGCAATCTTTACCTCTGTATTTGGCTGAGATGAAGAAACTACCAGAAACAGCTTCAGAGGTACATGAAGCACTGATGGCAGGTGTATTTGTTGGCAGACGAGCAGATGACAGCCACAACAGTGTTTCTCTTGACATGCTACTGGAGCAGACCTATAATGCCGATGCCAAGGAAGCAAGCAGTCTGGATGGCATTACACTGACTCAGCCCTGCTGCCAGGACAAAATGGGTCTACACAAAACCACTCACTGCAGCTGTCTCTGCAGAGCTCAAGTCTATGCTCCACCTCCACTCCTCCAACCCACACCATGAGTCTGGTCAGAGTCGTGTAATCCGGGATGCAGAGATGGTAGTCAAGGTCATGGTAGCAGTGGAGACTAACCCATTTACAGTGAGCACATCATCCACGATCAACATATCTACAGGACAGTGTGCTGATTCCACAGTCAAGGACCACTTGATGAGTGTGAAAGAACTGGGTCTGAAGGCACTGTGTGAGTCATTGTCCAGTGAACAGAAGAAGACAAGCATAATGAAGCTTAACACCTCCCACACTCAAAACACAAAATCTAAAAAATCTAAGGGGAAAACCTCAGCACCTGGCAAGAGCAATGAAATTACTGCCCTCCTGCGCATGACCCAAATCATAGCCAGTGGTGGAGAACTCAACCTTGTTGACTTTATAGGCAACCACGAGTGCAGTGGCTTCCCCCTTCCCTCTTCCAGGAAGATGGCAGGATGAGAACAGGTACCAAGGCAAGCCTTGAGAAGGTCCTGAAAGAGGAGACCAAAGTTGCATGCATCCCTGACCTGCCTACAGAAGACAGAACAACAGCAGTAGTTATTGATGCCATGTATGCCATACGCCATTGGTCGTTCCTGAAAGGTGAAGCATTTGGAACAATCGCTGAACGATACCAACGTCTGCTGTTGAATGATGTGCCTGCTGGCACAGAGATCATTCACTTCTGTTGTGACCGGTACAGTGGACCTAGTCTTAAGACAGCTGAGCAAGAACACAGATATGCTCGACCAAAACCTACCAAAGAATATGAAGTCAGTATGCGTTACACAGCTCCAGATCCTCAGGAGTTTTTTGCTGTGTCAGCCTAACAAGGCAAACCTATTTAGTTTCCTCTGTGACGAATGGTGTGAAAATGAGAAACTTAAGTCGGCCCTTGGTCCAACACATCTTTACCTGGGTGGGTGGTTTAAAGAAGAGACAAGGAGTGTGGTGATCAAGGAGGGGTCTATTGAAGATGTCCCTGCACTAGAATCCACACAACAGGAAGCTGATACAAGAATAATACTCCACACCCTGTACAGTGTCCAGAATGACAAAATTGACAGAGTTGTCATCCATGCCAATGACACAGACATCATCATCATGTGCCTTTACTATGCAGCAACCCATCTCAGATGCCTTCCAGAGTTGTGGGTGAGAACAGAGCAAAATTCATACTTTCCTATCCATCAAATGGTATCAGCACTGGGGCTTGCAGAGTGTCGTGCCCTGCCCTTTATCCATAGTTTAAGTGGCAAAGATACCACCAGCTATCCCTTCTTCACTGGGAAGAAGGCATGGTTCAAGGCCAGCATGCGTCTGGATCTCCCTGCACTTGAGGAGTTTGGTGAAAACTCTTCTGATTCCCTCTCATGTGACGTCATCAATCAGGCACGAGACCTCACAATTGCTGTATATACATCCAAAGCGGACCACCCGGAGGATTTTGACCTGAGTAAGCTTAGAGTGTACAAGTTCCTCAATAATAGATCAACCCTCTTAAAGCTGCTGCCCCCGACAGAGAATGCCTTTGACCTGCACCTGAGAAGAGCTGCTCTAGCAACCATAATAGATAAATGTGCACATATCGCCAAGCCGGATATTCCTTCTTTCACAGAGTATGGATGGTCTCTCAGTGCTAGCAATGCAGCCCCCCTTGCATCTACCGAGCCAGCCTTGCCTTTGTCAATGAACAAGGCAATATCATGCCTCTGTTCATGTGCAAAGAAGGCAATTCCATGCTACTTAGGATGCCGTTGCCAGGTACTGGAGACACGATGCAGCAGGATCAGTGCAACACATGACAACAGTGACAGTGAATAGCATTGTACCATAGTATCATTGGCTTTAGAAGCAGGCAAGACAGCACCATAGAGGTCAAAATGAACCTTTTGTAGGCAACCTCAGCTCCGCCTTTACTCTATTTGTCACTAAGTAGTCTATATTTTGTTATGTTACTTGAATGCATACCACTATGTTAATTTGTATAGCCCTAAAGTTGAAGTTTTTGGCAAGTCTTGGAGTGTGCATGTGTATGTTTATATTGTATTTAGTTTATTAAAATGATACATAAGATACATTGTGGGCTTTTTCTCCGATTTTTCTCTGCAATCATCCCCACAACTATAGATCTATAAATCAATAAATATGGGGGAAAATGTAATACCATACATTATTTATGACTGCAGCCATATTGCCAAAATAGAAATGAAAGCTCAAACTGACCAAATGTGTTCATATTGCTTAAAAAGCAGACTTTTTGCCATAACAGTAAGCTGTCACTGTAAAAGTCATAGTAAAACTCATTTTCGCGTGGCGTCCATCTTGGAAATATGCAAATTAAAGGACCAGACACACCCAATCATAAAGATAAGTATTCCATTGAGTTTCTCATGCTCTGAAACCATGAAATAGACACCAAGTTTTTATTTCTAGCCCATGTGGTTGAAAAGTTATTGCCAAAGCTATTTTCTGATAGGGGCCAATATTGAGGCGGCCATATTGGATTTCCAGCAGCAAGTTGACCGGGTTGTCCATATAGGTTGTGATCCTACTGGGTCATAGATATTATTTCTGGTGGCCAACCTTTTATGGCAGGGCAAATGCAGCATACCCCTCTTTGCCCCTGGGTACTGATAGGGGCCAATATTGAGGCGGCCATATTGGATTTCCAGCAAAAAATTGACCGGGTTGTCCATATAGGTTGTGATCCTACGGGGTCATAGATATTATTTCTGGTGGCCAACCTTTTATAGCAGAGCAAATGCAGCATACCCCCCTTTGCCCCCTGGGTATGACATGATACTGACATGATACTGACCATGATACTGACATGATACTGACATGATACTGACCATGATACTGACCATGATACTGACCATGATACTGACATGATACTGACATGATACTGACCATGATACTGACCATGATACTGACCATGATACTGACCATGATACTGACCATGATACTGACATGATACTGACATGATACTGACCATGATACTGACATGATACTGACATGATACTGACATGATACTGACATGATACTGACCATGATACTGACCATGATACTGACCATGATACTGACATGATACTGACCATGATACTGACATGATACTGACCATGATACTGACATGATACTGACCATGATACTGACCATGATACTGACCATGATACTGACATGATACTGACCATGATACTGACATGATACTGACCATGATACTGACATGATACTGACCATGATACTGACGTGATACTGACCATGATACTGACCATGATACTGACCATGATACTACCATGATACTGACAGTTGTTTGTTTATTTTTGGCGAGAGATCAAAGTTCAGATAATTGTCTGTGAGTATGATATTATAAATGAGTTTGAACTGAGATATCTCCAGATTAAACCAGTAAATTCAAACACATTTATCAGAGGTACAGTAGGTCATTGTGAAGTGGATTCCATTGAACTGGTGAACAAACAAACTATAATTCTGTTAGGATTTAGAAGACATTTGTAGAATCCCAAAAGGCAATAAGATTTGAGTTACAAATGTTCGCTTTAAAAAAAAAAGAATGGCAGTAGATGTATTTTACATGGGTCTCAGCAGGCTGTGGTGACCTGACAACTAAAGGGTTTTCCCTCTATTGGCTCATGCTACAGATGACTGACCTCCATATGAACACATGAGAGGAGAGGAGGAGGTCTTTGATTCCTCTCCTCATGCATACACTACACACCATTGGTTCTGAAAGTGGGGTCCGGGGACCCCCAGGGGTCCTTGAGGGGGTTCCAGGTGGTCCCCAGCTAAATGATGGAGAGTCGGTACCAAGAGTTAAATTATTGTTAAATTACTAAATTATTTTTTTATTTTATTGTGATCACCGTTTGCCTGTTATCTCTCCTATGGTACCACATAAATACATGGAAATGTGGACAAAATCTTATCCAACGACAACATGTTCTAAGTTTTGGGTCTGAGAGTCTAAATCTCAATAAATGGTGGTTCTGCGGCTCAAATGCTGAATAAATAATGGTCCCTTGATATGAAAAGGGTTGAAAACCACTGCACTACCACTTCAAATGGTACACTTTATATCCCTATACCTCTGTTATAGCCTTTTATCCTGACTCCCTGATCCCCTTTATTCTTCCTTCCTTCCTTCCTTCCTTCCTTCCTTCCTTCCTTCCTTCCTCCCTCCCTCATGGGTTTAGAGTTCATAAGCCTCATCCCATTAAAACATTTATTCCACAAGGTTACAGGGATATGAGAACAACGACGGGTCCATTTGTATATGTATATATTTTGTATATACATCCTCTCGGAATTACAAAAGTAAAATGGTTGTCAGTGGCGTGCACAGACATTTTGAGGGGCAGGTGCTCAAGTAAATTATAGGCCTACTTTTTTTTTTTACTTGGTCTGCTCTTCTTTCCCTCTACACCTATACCTCTTTGACAAAAATAGCGGAGGCTTGTAGATCTGCTATTTTTGGCTAAACTTCTCCTCAGAAAAGGGATGCTAGGTTTCGAGTGGTTATGGTAAAAAGATAAATCATATCACATAAAGATTTGGCGGACCCCCTGTAGTAACTCGGAGGACCACCTGTTGAAGACCCCTGCTGTAAACTGAAAAAAAACTAAACTTTTTTCTTATTTTTTTCAAAAGGGCACTTCTGGTCAAGAGGGCAAAGGGCAGGTGCTCTAGCACCACCTAGAGTCTATATGTGCACGTCCCTGATGGTTGTACATTCTCCTGGTTAAATCAACATTCAGGATTTGACTTTGTCGAGGCCACACAAAGGAGAAAAGAGAAAAGAGAGGCAAGCATGTATTCTTCAAAAAGAAAAAGGCTCTTTAATTGTCTGAAGAGATTAATTACAGGGGCAGAGGAATCAGGTAATATAGATAGGTACTAGAATAGCTTTCAATTACCTCATTACAATCTGACCATTAACGCGGTAAGAGGAGAGAGGAGAGAGAGAAGAGAGGATGGGAGAGAGCTGGGTAGGGAAAGACAAGGGAATATAAAAGAGTAGAGAGGGGGGGGTGGGGGGGTGGGGGGATAAAAAGAAAAGCTAAATATAGGCCAACTGACAGTAGTGTTATACGATAAAAACATAGAATCAGCAGATCTGCCAAACGCTTATACAAAAAGAACACAGACCGTGTCAGAGGTACAATTATAAAACTCTTAACATAGTGGTTATTATAAAAAACGCTACCATATGTAGAATACATGAATAATGACACCAACTCAGCCTCAAATAACACATGTTTTTTTTTCTATATATCTCTATATATATATATCTATATAGTATTCAGAATATACAGATAGAAATATCTCTTGTGAAGCCCTATGATGTGTTTGTGCTGCGACTGGAGCTCGTTCAAAGGAGACCCCAGAGGGGTTTAGAGACCAGGGTTTAAGACACCTAACGCCTAATTTATGTGATGAAATAGCAGATCTATAAGCTCAAAACACGTTGCGCCCGCGACGTGTTTTGAGCTTATAGCTATATCTGCTATTTCCGGCGTGCGATTGAAGTATAAATCGTGTTCAACGCCGGTCACTGATATTTTCATACTGTCACTTTTCCAGATTCTGTTCCGTGTCGACGCCCCTGCCTCTCCTACTGCAATACTTTCCATTATTATTATTATACATGGCAAAGAATTTAAGAACTGCCGTCCTAAACATCTGTTGGCATGTACGTGAATCTCACCTTAAACTTCACCATTTTATCGTCATATAATTGGTCCTCACTAATGCTCATTATAAGATAAGGTTGAACTGGCAGCATTCCGATTCCCAGATGGGTGTAACGATTCTCAAAATCCACGATTTGATTTCGACTTCTAATCACTTTTTCAATGTATTATTATTTTGACTTTTTTTTCAAATCAAAGGCTTTTCAATAAGATTTTTGTGACACCCCTACTCTCAACGTACTCAGCTATGGCTGCTCCAAAGACACGCTTAAAAAAACACTGTGTAATATTGTAAAATCTTAATGCACGTTAACCTCAAAACGCTAATGAGAATAGAGTTAAGAAAGTACGGCAGTAAGTCAGTCAACGGGCCTTTCAGTTTGTACCACTGCACTGTGACGCACTACACCCCCATTAGATCTGAACTATCAAAACAGTATTCAATACTCATCAGGACCCATGCTTCTACAAATTGCTTTTCTCTCAGGGCACTCTAATAAAAGTCTTACAGACACGTACTACAAACACTTCAAAGTACACTCACGAGTACTGTAATCTAACTTCTCCTTCCCTTATCAAACCAGTACACTCACGATTACTGTAATCTAACTTCTCCTTCCCTTTTCAAACCAGTACACTCACGATTACTGTAATCTAACTTCTCCTTCCCTTATCAAACCAGTACACTCACGAGTACTGTAATCTAACTTCTCCTTCCCTTATCAAACCAGTACACTCACAATTACTGTAATCTAACTCCGTCCCTTATCAAACCATTGGCAACACGAGGGGCCATGTCATGTCCACAGAAAGCGTTTAATTATTTTATTTTTTCATGGTATGTATTTATATGGTAAAGATGCGCTCCGAGCATTCCTCTTCTCCAGCGCCATGCCCCTTGTTTCAGCACTCTCGGCATCCAACTTTTTTTTGGCGGAGCGCTTTGGACACTTCAAGTAGAAAATAGTTCAACTTTTGGAGAGGAGCGTCGCTCATCAATTCAATGTCACATTTGATCCTTCTGGCTCTGTCTGACAACCCGGTCATTTACCACCTGACTCCCACCTGAATCGTTAAAACAACCACGAGGGGTCTATGCTTGCCGTTATCTCAGCTTGGATATTTGTGCTAATAACGCAGATGACATTGTCCTTTGAGCACAGCAATGATTAAGTAATTTGGTCGGAAAGGCTTATTGTCGGGATCGGCCGAGAACGCAGGGGTCCCATTACAACACGCTACACCCCTGGGAGATGTATCGCTGAGGTGGAGCTCCACACCTACCATCGTCTCCCAGTATTTAGACCGCACGACGTGCCACACCCAAGCCTCGCTACTCACACGCTGAGTTGGCAGTGCCCGGGATCGAACTCATGACTTTGAGGTCAAAAGGCGAGTGTTCTTCCGACTGAGCTATCCTGACACGAAACAGTCCATATAGGTTCAAGCATTACGGGCGTAAATAAAACACTCCATGTGCTTAGTGAGAAGCTCTCTGGACATGATGTCCAACGCCTTCCTCTGCTTAAAAACACTTTATTGTGGACACGCCCCTAACGCTCTCCAGGACGTAACGTTCCTCGTCTTGGATCAGTTCACAGAGTGGCCAGTCCCTCCTTTTGCTTTGATCTCCCGTAGATCGGCTATTTTCGAAAGACTTTGAAACACTTTTGAAACACCTTTTGAAACACCTTTTGCTTTTAGATCTACACTTTCAAACTTCAGACTCCAAACTGGACACACGTCTCCAGGGCCTCAGGATACAGGGGCTCCCCTCGGGCTGTCCCCCTGCCCGCTGGGCCGACTGGGGGGCCTCCAGCCCGGGCTGGGACCCCCCCTGGTAGACGGCGTAAGCCCCGTAGGCTCCGTAAAGGCCGTCCTGGTACGCTAGCGGCCGCTGGCACCCGCAGCGGCCGCTCCCTCCGCACGCCAGCAGCTGGCACATGGGGTTGTTGGGGGTTTGGTGGAGGGAGTGGTGCGACTGGAGGTCCAGGGGGTCGTGGTAGAGGGGCAGCCCCGGGTACGAGTTCAGGTAGTGGGAGTACTGTCTGCTGAGCAGGCTGGTGGCCCTCCGCACCACGCCCATCCCGCCGCCGACAACAACGCCGCCGTTAGGCCGCACCGCCTCACCGTAGGCGGGCAGGTGGGCGGACTGAGAGTACCTCAGCCTTTGGGCCTTCCGTCCGCCGGGCCGCCTCTGGTCCTGACGTATGTGGAGGTAGGCCTGGTTCCGAGGCAGGAGGCAGAGGTTGTTCCGGAGCGGGACGACGGCAGGGCCGCCGCCGCCGTAGGGTTTACCGGGGGACGGCGCCGCCGCCGCCGGCGTCCGGGCGGCCAGGACGCACGGGAACAGGTCGGGCAGGGCGGAGGAGGACCGGCCGCACGGAGGGAAGACACCGACGGGCGACGGGGACTCGTCCAGGTGGCGGAGCCGCTCGCCGCCGGCCCACGTGGCTTTGAGGAAAGAGGGCCGCCGGTGCCTGCGGTGTCTCCCTCTCAGGAGCAGCTCCTCGGGGGGCCAGGAGCTGTAGCCGTCCGCCCCGCCGCCGCCGGGGCAGATCAGCTCCCCCGGGTAGACGCCGGCGGGCGAGACGTGGTTGTCCAGGAGGTGGTCGGCTTTCAGCTCCGTCAGGTAGACGGGCGTCTTTCCGCCTTTCTCCGCTCCGTCCCTCTGCTTCCTCCTCTCTCCTCCTCCTCCTACGACTCCCGACTCGTCACACTGGAAGCTCTTGGACCTCCTCTTCCTCTTGGAGATGCCTTCGTAGATGTGCTGGTTGTCGGGGGACGGCATGGAGACGGCGGGGTGCGAGGCGTAGATGTCGGGCACCTTGTATGTGGAAATAACAGTTGGTGAATGGGAGAAGGCTCGTCATAAAGCACAGGTTCAGACGACTAATAACACATACATAGTTGTTGCAGTACAAGTGGCTAACATGTACATATATTAGTCATTCTCCTTCACCGTTTTAGATGACAATATTCCAGACTGATGTGTAAAATGTAATGTGGAGAAAGCTACACTATTTCACTGCTTAAGAGCAGCTCTCTCTCACGAGAGATAAAATGTAAGGGGTTTTAAACTGGGACCCTTATCTTGGTAACATAAACATTATGACACAATGGATTAGACAGTGGTGAGCTTACAGGCGGAGGTGGAGTGGAATCGTACGATTGGATGAAAGGGAAGATGAGGATGAGATGATGATGATGATGATGATGATGATGATGATGATGATGATGATGATGACACAGTTTATCTTGGACAGACAGCGTCCCCATGTCTCGGGTCAAGACATTGACCTCGGCTCTTAACTGGGCACCCAGTTGCCACTGCACGAGGTGTTTATTGCGTTGGAGGAACACCGTTCTCCAAACAATCCGAGATTGATCCACTTATGAGTGTTATGGTTAAATGTTTGACGTTTGGTAAAATCCGTCCCGACAAGAGCGAGAATGCTTTGTTTCTGAGGAACTCATCATATATAAAAATAAAAAGAGTATGATGATTGTACAATCTTCTCCCGAAACACATACATTTGCACTCTTTTGGAAAAACCCAGACAAATCAAGTCTTAGGCAGTGGTTCAGAGAGATATCTAATGATCTTGCTTCAGAGAAATTTACTTTTAGCATCAAAGGGAAATCGGCCATCTTTGAGGAAATATATTCTTTAGAAGATAATCGTTTATGAACTGTACTAATTTGATAGTTTTTTTTTAATCTACAGCTCTCGTGTTTCGCTGGGATGGAATATTATCTTTATAGGTTATTAATACTTATGTGTATTTTATTGTAGGCTACTATTCATTTTTTCTTTGCTTAATGGTAAGAGTGTTTTTTCTTCTTCATTTTCATATACCTTGTCCTTTTTGTGTGAAATACATATCGTCACTGTCGGACAGACAGTAAATAATGCCCTACTTTGTCATACTACCGTGTCACACAAAAATAGCCGATCTACAAGCTCACAATACATTGGATGAAATGCAACACAGGGTCTTGTTTTACAGTTTTGGACATACAAGGTTTCCACCTGACAGCGACGATACGTTATGTCTATACAACACACTCTCAAAAGGATGTGCACAGATAGACTCTAGGTGGTGCTAGAGCACCTGCCCTTTGCCCTCTTGACCAGAAGTGCCCTTTTGAAAAAAGTTTACAGCAGGGGTCTTCAACAGGGGGTCTGGGACCCCTAGGGGGTCCTCAGAGTTACTACAGGGGGGCCGCCAAATCTTTATGTGATATGATTTTTCTTTTTACCGTAACCACTCGAAACCTAGCATCCCTTTTCTTAGGAGAACTTTAGCCAAAAATAGCCGATCTACAAGCCCACAACGCCTCGCGCTGCGAGGCGTTGTGGGCTTGTAGATCGGCTATTTTTGGCAAAGAGGTATAGGTGTAGAGGGAAAAAAGAGCAGACCAAGAAAACAAAAAAAAGTATAATTTACTTGAGCACCTGCCCCTCAAAATGTCTGTGCACGCCACTGCACTCTCAAAACTATAGTTATTTCTTGAAACCAACGGGACCAAAAGACAACTGATGCCGTCACGGGCACTTCCGCACCCTAGGAATGCTGAAGTACCGTTCTCAAACCCAAGACGTAAAATGGCGACGGCTCCGCTAAAACGGCGGAGAAGCGCCTTCTAAAGCGCACTTTAGCCACGAGTGGCACCGCCGAGCGAGCCGTCAGGCAAGCGAGTCTCCGTGCTGAGCTTTGCCAAGTCCGCCTCAGCTGCTTATAAGACATACATTAACCACTTTAGCACTATTTTATACCTATAGGCTATTTGAAAATAGCAGATCTACAAGCTCACAACGTTGTTTAGCAGATCTACAAGCTCAACAACGTGTTTTCAAACATTTTAGTACTTTACTGAAGTAACATTTTGAACATAGGCCTTTTACTTGTAACAGAGTATTTTTATATTGTGGTATTGCTTCTTTCTACAAAATGTCTTCTAAATTTTCTTCTAAACAGTTTTCTGAAATATGATTCTATATCAGTGGTGCTCAAACTTTTTCATGTCAAGGACCCCCAAAATGATATGTATTTGACCGCGGACCCCCATCTAAAATATGGTGTTCCAGGGACCCCCCAGAAGCAAAGATTTGAGTTAAAAATGTTTGCTTTAAAAGAATATAAATATATTAATTTGCACACATTTTCTCAAATTTTCAAAAATAGCAGATCTACAAGCTCATAGTGCGGCACCAAGTGCCGCACTATGAGCTTGTAGATCTGCTATTGAATTGAATAGCCAAAGTAGCCAAAAATAGCCAAAGTGTAAAATAATGCTTTTTAGCTCAAATGAAAAAGTGACACAGATGCTTCTTCAGGTCTTAATGGGTTAAGTAAAATGTATGAGTACTTCTTACACCACTGGCGGACTAAATATATATAAAAAGATTTAAAAAAAATTAGAAACATGTGGGGCACCTGGAGTTCGGCGTAGGGGACGAACGGCGAGCGGGGGTGTCCTCCATCCACGTCGTAGACCCTCCCGGTGGTCTGGTAGTGGTAGTGCGGGGGGTCCCGGTGGTGGTGAGGCAGGGACAGCAGGGGGTCCCCGCTGCCCCCCGCCAGGTGGGGGCTGCTGAGGCTGGACACGGGGAGGGGCCGGTCGTACAGGCAGGAGGCGGAGCGGGCCGGCAGGGTGTAGCGGAGCGGCGTGGGGCGCGCCACGCCCCTCTGCTGCTTCAGGGAGGAGGTGATGGAGATGGTCAGAGGGGGCGGGGTCAGGGAGCAGGGCGGGGCTAGCGGAGAGGACGTGCGGTGGTTCTCCGTCACGTAGGCGAAGCCGCCCGGCACCGTCTCGGCGGAGGCAACCTGCGGACAGGGATGTAATTAGTAACCGGTTTTAATTATTAACTGCTATTTAAAAGGTCCAGAGCAATGACATTTTATTTTGAAGTTGCAGTCTGAAAGGGCCTCGCAACCTATCAGATGGTTCCATCCCTTCAGGCTATGGCACGGTAGAACCTCACTCGCGTGGTGCGCAGTTTTCATAGAGTTAAAAAAATAATACAGAGGGCACCGGAAATCCTGGCCCATCCACTTGCATTGAGTTGCTCACTCAGCGTATGGGGCCGATATCACCCCTTCTTCTGGGTTGTGAAATGTGATGGGCGAGGCCTATTTGGGACGTTTTGCGTCACAGAGTTTTGCGTCACCTCCGTGCGCAGCCCCGTGCGCAAGCTCGTGAGTCGAGCCCATTGGTCGAAACCGTTTTCGCTTGTTCGTGTTAGTGGCCCCAGCCGTTTTAAGCTGCAGTACCTATGAATGGCCAGCATGTCCAATGCACTTCAATGCAACCACTGGGTTCTGGGGCTTGGCAGTGTTATTGTTTCTAGCCTGCAGGAGCAGGCTGGCCAAGGGAGACAGAGACTCGGCCACTGTGCAGAATGTTTGTTACCAAGTTGCTTATTTCTAACCTAAAATGTTTTCAGATACATATTTTAGTGTGCTGATTATAAGTTTACTATGAACAAAAGACCGTCTGGATGTCATCTTGAATGAGATTCAACAAAAACAGAGTAGTTCTGTAATTAAAATCAGCTGTGTTTGGAGGAACGTGCAGCTATGGGAATCAAACAGGTGGATGTAATCAAGATTCATTTATATTCATGAAAGCGTATCTATGTCATCGCACAGCACGTTTTCCTTCACAGGAAGTAATTAAGATTGGCTTTTAAGGGACTTTGATACACATTTTTATTTTGGAATGTATTGTTAGGTATGCCCATATGATGACCACGGATATGCTCTAAAATAGTGAAACACATATTTTTCATTTCACTAGACCTTTAAAATGTCATAATGAATTTACTGTAGAGGCCTGAAGAGCCTTCTAGAGATGTTTTCTTTCCTTGCAAGTATTGTGCTTTTATCTTCTTATTAGTTTTGCAGGTGTACTTCTAACCTTGAATACCTCTCTTGTATTGTTCTTCTTTAACTTTAATCCACTTCATGCAGTGATTTCTTCCATTAAGGATATGAAGGATATAAGCCTATTGGCTTCTTCCTTTTCTTGCATATCAACGTTTCTTTTTGATATGCATGCTGCCTTTTTTATGCCTTGCGCTAAATAAGTAATATGTATTCACATTTAGCCTATACTGTGATATTTGGCTAAGTGTATTATTTGAAAGGCAGAAACTGTTAAAAACGATAAGATATTTTGGGAAAATATGACAAAATGTTTTACGATTCTGTCCCTTGAGTCGGGGGACTCAAGGGACAGACAAGTGTGACCAACGTTTGGTCACACTTGTCCCAAGAAGTCACAATAGGCTTTTGGGGAGGGAGAGCTCGTTAGACTCAGTGTTCGAGTTGCGTACCGATAGAGACAGAATTATACATAATCAGGTCCCCCATGACCGTCACAGGTGCCCCCATAATCGTGAAACTGTGATTATTTCTCAGACTATAATCTTACCATAGAAATGTGGTCTCTGCGGGCGGTTTGATTGTATAATTTGGCAATTCAAAAACAGCAGATATACTGTACAAGCTCACAGCTTGTACATCTACTATGTTTGGAAAACTTTGAATCATTTAGATTTTTTTTTTTTTTACCACAAATCTTCTCTTCTGGAGGTCCCTGGCACAAAACTTTTCAGATGGGGGAATACATATCAATTTGGGGGTCGTTGACATGAAAAAGTTTGAAAACTACTGATGTAATGGAGTGAAAGTCATAAGTATCCACACATATAAATAGGACTAGTCAAGTACAGTACTCAAGTAAATGTACTTGATTATTACAGTGTCCACCACTGATAATGGTTCCATCCCATACCCATACCTGTGGCGTTGAGCGTGCGGTCGGACCACCACCACCCCCGCCGTGGCGTCCCCACTGCTGTATGGTCTTGGTGGCGTTGTCCAGGGAGCTCTCCACGTTGGCGGTGGACACCAGGTCCTTGGCGGTCCGCAGCATCTTCAGCATGTTGGCCTGGGCGTAGGTGGACGTCACGTCAGGGCTGGCCAGGCCCGAGGCCCCGGGGGGCTTGGGGTCTTCCACTCCGTTAAAGCAGCTGTAGATGGCCTGAGAGGGGGGAGGGAGAGAGAGAGAGAGAGAGAGAGAGAGAGAGAGAGAGAGAGAGAGAGAGAGAGAGAGAGAGAGAGAGAGGGAGAAAATCAGTGGTGGAAAAAATACTAAAATGTTTTACTTAAGTAAAGGTATTAATACTGCAATGTAGAAATACGCTGTACAAGTAAGAGTCCGGAATAAAAAATTGACTTGAGTAAAAGTGCAAAAGTATATATATAGAAATGTACTTAAAGTTTATATTGCATCTGCATCGTCCAGTTCAGGGCAAGTCTTTTTTGGTTGCAGTTCCGAACCACCTTTTAGGGTTCTGAACCAATTACTTTTCAGTGGAAACACTCTGAACTGTTTCAAAATTAGGCGAAAAATAAAATACGGAACCGATTCAACCCCCAGTGCTTTTAGACCAATGACATCAACAGGTCATCAGCTTCCCTGATCGGCCGACGCAACGTGCTGGCTTCAAGGATTGGCCGTGGGCTTCACGTGACGTTTGTAACGCTGCAGTGATATAAGTGGTAGGTAGCGTGTGGTAGCGACAGCTACCGCATTCTGTCACAGGGAGACAGAACTACATTCTGTCACAGAGAAGCAAGAACAATCTGAAGTTAGAATGATCCGCTGGACCATACATATGAAAGGAGAAGGGAGACGCTGCCATGCAGCTGTGGTTTTGGGGTCCAAGCTGTACTGCTTTGGACGAAACAGTGATTACATTGATGTACACATCCTTAACACAGTGTCTTTGCGCTGGAGTAAGTTGGCACCAGTGACACCTGGAAGAGGAGGATGTCCTGCTTTGTCCTGGGGCCACACAGCTGTGCTGGTAGAAGATACCGTCTACATCTGGCATACTTACAGAAAGAACTGCCTTTATTCATTTGATGTCGATACCCACAGCTGGTCCAATCCCATTGTCTATGGGACTGTTCCATTTGAGATGCATGGCCACTCAGCCTGTGTCTTGGGGAAGGTCATATTTATCCATGGAGAATCGTCCAGTTATCATCATAGACACATGTCACGCACTAATGGCGTCTACAAGTTGGACACCAGCACAATGCTCTGGTCTTTAATTAACACCAGAGGCACTCTGCCACCTCCTTCAAGTGGTCACTCTGCCACCATCATCGGGACAAAGATGTTTGTATTTGGGGGCATATCGAACCGGATCAGAGTGTTTGACACAGAGACCGACTGCTGGCTGAGCACGCCTTCAATACCTGGCTTCAATAATGCCTTCATTCCTCCAGAAAACCGCTGTTGTCATTCAGCCTTTGCCTACAATGGAGAGCTGTACATATTTGGTGGCAGCGACAGTCACAGCGAATACATCGGTCACCGGAGCTTCTTCAACGATCTGTGGAAATTCAATCCAGAGGCCTTCTCCTGGAAGAAGGTTGAGCCCAAGCGGAAAGGCACAGGTCCGATGGCATGTTGGTGCTGTTGCGTGGTGGGAGATCGTATCGTCCTCTTTGGAGGATGGACGGGAGATAACTTGCTGAGGCTTGATGACCTGTTTATCTTACACTTGAGTCCTACTCTTAAGACGCTGTGCAAGCTAGCAGTTACTCAGTACGGTCTGGGGCAGTCTGAACTCCCACACAACCTCAGGTTGGAACTGGCAACCATGTCAACAATAGCAACAACAACATAAAAGTGTGCCCACGATAAAGGAGGGGAGAAAAAAAGGTTAACTTGCCTCGAAAAAAAAACACATTTTTTTACCATAAAATAACCATTTCTCTTGTGAGGGACCAGGAAAATGTAGCCCTCACAAGTATAGTAATTCAAAAACACACACACACACACACACACACACGCACGCACGCACGCACGCACGCACGCACGCACGCACGCACGCACGCACGCACGGCTCACATAGTCAGTCTTCTTCATTTATGGGCAGACAGGAGGCTGAATCCCCAGACTGTGTCTCTGGCTACAGTTGTCTGAGAAAACCTGCCGGAGACGCAATTTAATTTGGCCCCCAGGGGGAGGGCCTCTGTTTCAGATATTAATTTAAGTGCTAATCTAATGACGGCCCAGTAGTGTAATTACACAGTGGTGGAGTCTATATGGGTTTCACTGAGTGATTAACCACTTCTTCTTAGTCAAACGGACCCGAGTAACTAACTGCACTTGGACCACTTTTTTTGCCCTCTACACCAAATGTCTTTGCCCCGAAAAAAGCAGATATACAAGATGACAGTTGTAGATCAGCTACTTTGTTTTAGGCTAATGTTCCCCCCTAGAATATGGAAGCTGTGGTTCTTGTGGTTAATAACCTCATCCTCGTGTCCCTAACCACACAGATAGCCCACTTTTCAAAGTGGGCTATCTGTGGGTCCTTGGCATGACAAACTTTGAGAACCCCTGATTTAGGTTAATATCGAAGGTAAGGTAAGTGGTAATTCCTGGTTAAAACAAAAAGTGTTTAATTAAAAAGTTAAAGCTCTATTCTGATAATAATCATTGCTATGGAGGGCTTGTTTGTAACAGGGGTTTCTCTGGGTCTTAATCCATTAAGAACAGGAACGCATCTCTGTCATTTTAAGATGTCTTTGGCTATTCAAAAATAGCAGATCTACAAGCTCACATGAGCTTGTAGATCTGCTATTTTTGAAGAAAAAAAAGGTGAAAATGAGTGCAAATCTTTGAATACATAATATATACATTTTTAACTCAAATCTTTGCTTCTGGGGGTCCCTGGAACAAAATATTTTGAGCTGGGGGGGTCCGCAGACAAAATACATATCATTTTGGGGGTCCTTGACATGAAGTGGTTCTCAAAAGTTTGAGAACCACTGATATTATAGAAACATAAGTTATTTTTTTTTTGTTACGATTTAGACAACATTTGTAGAATCCCCAGAAGTTAAAATGTATATATATTCAAAGATTTGCACAAATATTCACAATACAGAATAAATAAATGCAGATCTACAAGCTTGCAAGCTTGTATATCTGCTAATCTTGAATAACCCAAAGTATAAAATAAAGGTAATAGCTAAAAATCTAAAATGACACAGTACTGTATGTATTCCCGGATTGAATGGTTTGGGAAACAAAACAAAACAACAGAAAATACATGTTCAGGTGGGTTGCCAATTTCAGGAGAGAGTACCCATTTATCAGCTTCAATGTTACAGTGTTCCAGTTCCAATTTGTCTGCTCATTTATTTGTCATCACTTCCAATTTCACTTGTTTATCCTTGTATCCGGTATAAGTTCTCTTTGTCCTGATTGGATCAAATTGGTTACCAATCATTCGCTACCAAAACGAAAGTGAACACTTTCAAGACAATTTCAAGTGGGCCCTTGATCCAGAACATTTTGGGAACCCAATGATTTGGCCTGGAGTTTTGTCCTCAAATATTGTCTCAATCATAGAATAGAATCCAGACAACAACATAGCGTACCTGTCTGTTCACTTTCCTCTAAGCACTGCCAACCTAATAAACACCATTAAGTTCATTTGTATTCTCTGATGCTAGGCTATTACGTTAATACATATTCATTAGCCACAATTACTTACTAATTAGCTTGCGGCCACATCGTGGAAAACACTAATGCACCTAACACACCCAAAACAACACAGATCAACCTGTAAGCCACAATCACTCTGTTAAAACTATTAATCACTCACTCACTCACTCACTCACTCACTCACTCACTCACTCACTCACTCACTCACTCACTCACTCACTCAATCAATCAATCGGACAATCAAGAAACCAAACCATAAATACCTGCTTTTAAAGCGATCGGGGGATCGATCATACCGGAGATAAATATTCTATGATTTTTCAAAGGTGAAAACACTCGAAAATCCCTGGCAGTGGCGTGGCAAAATTATGTTGTATTTCTGGCAGTTAAAGCGTTAAAAGGTACTGTAAGGGATATGGTTTTGTTAAACACGCAAGCAACCAACCGATTTCTCAATGGACCAGCCAACAACCAATTGATTGATCAGTCAACCAATCAACCACTTAACAAATTAAACCCTATATACACTAATGGACCGGAGTCCCCCAGGGCTCTATCTAAGGGACACTCCTGTTTTTGCTCTATACACTAAATATCTTTGCCACATAGAGCCGATCTACAAGCTCACAATCGGCTATTTTCAGAAAAGAGATTAGCTGTACAGGGAAAAGACGAGTCGAAGGTCGAAGTGATTAATATTACGGCCTATCGACAATGCGTGCCCGGGGCCATGGGCTCTCTACCACAGTGCTTTGGGTTGGGGGGGGGGGGGGGGGGGGCATGCCACCTGTTCTGTGGTTCCAAAGAGCGCCTTGTTTTTGTTTTAATGACAGCCAGCGGCCAAAGTGTCCATGTACAGAATGCTGTATTTCTTTTTTAAGCACATTTTTTTCACTCAGATCATTTTGGGTGATCCTTGACATGGAAAAGTTTGATATAGCGGCATAGGTTAAAAAAATGAAGAAAAAAACCTGTTAGGATTCAGAAGACATTTGTCGAATCCCCAGAAGCAAAGATCTTAGTTAAAAATGTTAAGAATATATGAAATATAAATATATTCAAAGATTTGCACAAATTGTCAGGATTTTTCAAAAATAGCAGATCTACAAGCTCATAGCGCGGCACTCGGTGCCGCGCTATGAGCTTGTAGATCTGCTATTTTTGAATAGCCCAAAGTATACAATAATGGTTAAAGTGGTTACACAGATGCGTTCCCGGTTTTAACGGGTTAAAGACTTAAAAACAAACATTAAAATCAATCAAAGATTGAATCGGTCAATCAATCGATAAATCAATCAATCAATCAATCAATCAATCAATCAATCAATCGATCAATCAATCGATCAAAAACACATCCATTCCATGGTGCTCACCCGGCTGATGCCCAGCAGACAGTCCAGCTTGTGGGACTTGTTGAGGCTGTGGCGTAGCTTCCAGTAGAGCAGGTGTTCCCAGGCGAACACCAGCAGGCTGAGGCCCATGGCCACCAGCAGCATGTAGAACACGCCCGCCATGTTGTCGATGTCCAGCTTGCTGGACATCACCTCGTTCTTCTCGTTCTGACAGATGCCCGACAGCCACACCGTCTCCAGACGCGCCGTGTCGCCTATGGACACGAGGACAGACACAGAGAGAGAGAGAGAGAGAGAGGGATGGGTGGATAGATGGATAGATTGTGAGGGACCACGGTGGAAACAAGACTTTTTGTGTTATCCTTTTAGCATTGCTTTCTTCCTTTTTTTACTTTATAGCCGTACCGTTTTTAACTCATTGACTGCCACTCGTCAGTTGGCCCAAGGTCCTCCTGAATGCCAATGATGAGTGTGTTTTTGTTGTTGTGTGTTTTCAATGGTTTACGCTAGAGGGCGCTGTTTGCCAACCTATGAGTGATCCTATGACTTCTGGAGAACAGTAGACCCGGAAATAATGTGATCACAACAAACCCAGCCCTGTCCGATCTAATGTTAAATGATGATTAACCCATTATAATATAATGTATTAAGTATTCAATCGACCGATAGATCGACGGACGGACGGACGGACGGACGGACGGACGGACTGATACTGTAGATACATAGAAACAAACAACAACCAACAAACAAATAAGCAAATGCACAAAATAGATGTGGAAAGTACATCAGAAATGCAGCATTCTGTACATGGACACTTTGGCCGCTGGCTGTCATTAAAAAAGCCAAGGCGCTCTTTGGAACCACAGAACAGGTGGCATGCCCTCCCCCCCCCCCAACCCCCAACCCAAAGCACTGTGGTAGAGAGCCCATGGCCCCGGGCACGCATTGTCACATATTAACCACTTCAACCCTCTATTCTACAGTATCAGTGAAACAGACCTCAGGTTGGCTCTGTATATTTGATCTGTTGTTGTTTCTTTCTACACCAAACCTCTTGTGTTGGGGTTCAAGTGGTTAATTGTGGAGCTGCCTGTCTGTGGCTGTCTGTGGCTGTGTGTGTGTGTGTGTGTGTGTGTGTGTGTGTGTGTGTGTGTGTGTGTGTGTGTGTGTGTGTGTGTGTGTGTGTGTGCGTGTGCGTGTGCGTGCGTGTGCGTGCGTGCGTGCGTGCGTGCGTGCGCACTTTAAAACCCCTTGAGTTCACACTGAGATTGCCTGTAATATCATTTTTATTTCAAAGCCCCAGACTCCAGGAATGTCCTTCAACACATTAGTTTCAATGCTATCTTTAACACGGCTCAAACCCATGATCACACTCCATCATGCATCCGTTTGTCTTTAACCTACTTTTCACATTTAGACATAATAGTTGAAGTCAGGCAGAAAACCTTGTATCTACATATCATTTTATTTTAAGTATTATTTTTTTGGTATGGCCTACTTTGTCACACTAGAGTGTCGCACAAAAGCAATAACATTGTGGGCTCCATTTCCTGAAAAGTAACAGTTTTTGACACACATGGTTTCTACCGAACAGTGACGATAGAGCAGGGGTCTTCGACAGGGGGTCTGGGACCCCTAGGGGGTCCTCAGAGCTACTACAGGGGGTCCGCCAAATCTTTGTGTGACTTTTTTTTACCTTAACCACTTGAACCCTAGTATCCCCATTCTGAGGAGAACTTTAGCCAAAAATAGCAGATCTACAAGAGATGTAGATCGGCTATTTTTGGCAAAGAGGTATAGGTGTAGAGGGAAAAAAGAGCAGACCAAGTAAAACAAAAAGAAGTTTAATCCGAAACACAATTTTATACAATATAGAGGGGGTCCCTGCTTCAACTCTCTCTCAGCTAGGGGGTCCTTGGCCTGAAAAGACCCCTGAGAGCACCAAAGTCTGACGTCACTGCCGCTAGAGGGCGCTGTTCGTGGCTTTATTTTTTGTGTTGAAATCCCCATTGTAGAATCTTAGATCACGTCATATAAGAACTGTGTTCTAAACATAAACACACCACCCTGGCGTTATTGTCAGGGGGGTGGCTCTGCATCGTTTATGATATTCATTCATATTTGATACAGCCTGTTTAAAAGACTTAAGAACTACTACTTCCGGGTCTGAAAATCACTGTCTCCACAGCAGCCGGCGTTCATGGGAAATGTCTTTGGGTCGTTTGCCTCGTTTCTAGCGTTTATTGTGTTACTCTTTGGGTAAATGTGTACATTTACACCTTCAGTCGATGCTTCATATCCATATGAGTAAAAACGCCAGGGTGGTGTGTTTATGTTTGGAACACAGTTCTTATATGCCGTGATCTAAGATTCCCCAATGGGGATTTCAACACAAAAAACAAAGCCTCGAACCAGCGGAACAGCGCCCTCTAGCGGCAGTGACGTCAGGACTTCAGTGCTCTAACAACCATCATCAAAAAAAGAGGGGGTGCATCATAATATCACCACCGTGAGGTCGCGCTAAAGCAGGGGCCTTCAACAGGGGGTCCGGGACCCCTAGGGGGTCCTCAGAGTTACTACAGGGGGTCCGCCAAATCTTTGTGTGATATGGTTATTTTTTTTTTTACATTAACCACTTGAACCCTAGCATCCCTTTTCTGAGGAAAACTTTAGCCAAGCGCGAGGCGTTGTGAGCTTGTAGATCTGCTATTTTTGGCAAAGAGGTATAGGTGTAGAGGGAAAAAAGAACAGTAAATGTAAACAAAAAAAGTTGAATCTAAAATACAATTGTGTACAATATAGAGGGGGTCCCTGCTTCATCTCTCTCTCAGCTAGGGGGTCCTTGGGCTGAAAACGTTGAAGACCCCTGCACTACAGTTTTCAACTGCCAGTCAGAATGTAAGGAGGAATGATCATCTATATTATCTGGTCAGTATAAAAACACGGCCATATCCATTTCCAATGCATGACGACACTACTCTTGCGTGAGTTCTGGTGCTAAGAGGTTTAAGGGGTTAATCAATTAACGGATATCGAGCAACGTTTCAATGTGGTGCAGCATGCCTACTCAGTGCTTCTTCTACAGCATGAATAAAGGTCTGGAATGGAATGAAAACTGTGTGTGTGTGTGTGTGTGTGTGTGTGTGTGTGTGTGTGTGTGTGTGTGTGTGTGTGTGTGTGTGTGTGTGTGTGTGTGTGTGTGTGTGTGTGTGTGTGTGTGTGTGTGTGTGTGTGTGTGTGCGCGTGCGTGTGATGGAGATAATCGTATTCCCAGGCATCCCAGCGCTCCCGCGGTGCAGGAGGATATTAACTCTTCGCTGTACCATCCCCCGCAGCGCTAGCTAGCTGCACACGTGCAGCGCTGCAAGCGTAGCCAATTCCTCAAGACGCATGCTGCGTGTGTGGTGTGGTGTGGTGTGGTGTGGTGTGGTGTGGTGTGGTGTGGTGTGGTGTGTGTGTGTGTGTGTGTGTGTGTGTGTGTGTGTGTGTGTGTGTGTGTGTGTGTGTGTGTGTGTGTGTGTGTGTGTGTGTGTGTGTTATGGGGGGGGGGGGGGGGGGGTGAGTGGCAGATAGGGAGGAAGGGTCTCATATGGCTTTCATCATATCATCACTGTTGGGGGGACACCTTGTACGTGAAGAACTGTTACTTTACAGGAAATGAAAGTATAGCGAAAACTGCCAATCTAGTCATGTTGTGAGCTTGTAGATTAGGGTGACCATATTCAGCCTCTCAAAACTGGACCCTTAAAGGGATAGTTCACCCAAAATGTGTTTTTCTTCCTATCAAATGTCCCATGGAGACTTGAATTCATGGATATTTTTGGGACGTAACGCTGTCCATATTTCTTACAGTCTATGGTCTGTACCCACCGTCCCCCAGGAACTGCAGCAGAGCCAGGTCGATGGGTCTCTTCCAGCGGGAATCCTTCTGCAGGGCGATGCCGTAGCCCGTGGTGGCGAACACCTTGCCGCTGCCGATGGTCACCAGCTTGCAGCCCTCGTCCTTCCCCGCCATGTAGTTGAGCACCGCCGCGTCGTAGATGAACGCATCCAGCTTCCTGTGGACAGACAGACGGACGGATTGATTGATTGATTGATTGATTGATCAATACTTCAAAACCTTTGCATCATGCATGTCACACAAACAGAATGCGGCACACACAACACCAATGGTTTTGATAATGTGGATTGTGGTTAAATGGTGGATTTGTGGATAGGACTCTATATGAAAAAACATATTTTTTCAACAAAACGCATCACATTCTGTTTGTGTGACATGCATGATGCAAAGGTTTTGAAAGTGCAACTGGTCAAAGTCACTGGAAACCTACTGTATATCTACGAAGGAGAAGGAGATAAAGGAAAAACTGCAGCAGTGAATGACACCTCCTTTCAATGGAAATGTACATTTACCTCCCCTTTTGATCTCCTGGTCGCCTTTTTCAGGCCAATTTTGAAAGAAACCAGTGACAGACAGACAGACAGACAGACAGACAGACAGACAGACAGACCAAAAAAACCCTCCAAACTGTATTCCCAACAGCAGCAGACAAGCAAAGGACGTTTCATCCTTGCAATCTTTTTCAAGTTAGAAAACTTGACTTGAAATAGACAACAAGGTCAAAGCGTTGTTTGCTTGTCTGCTGCTGTTGGGAATACAGTTTGGAACTTTTAAAAAGGGAGTTACCCTCTTTTATCTATGATGTCATCATGTCATATTGACATCCTAGAGCAGTGGTTCTCAGACTGTTTATGGCTCAGGGCACTCCCTGTAAATAACTTGTTCATCCACGGCACCCCTGAATTACTTTGCAGAACCTTACATTTACAGTATGTTATATTACGGTACGCAAATATGTCAATATTTTCCCTACAGTATGTCACAAGGAAAACTTGAGAGAATATCCATTTCCATTATAGGACAGATTGAAAAGAACTTTATACTTTTAAACACTTGAACCCCAGCATCACTATTCTGGGGGAACATCAGCCAAAAATAGCCAATCTCGTTATAGCTTTCCAATATCAGGAATAGAGGTTGTGAGGACCGTCTTCCTGGTCCTCACAATAAAATGGTTGTTTTATGGTAAAAACATGTTATTAGATTACAATTAGGAAAACACTCAGGTTGGGGTTAGGATTGGGATTAAACATTCAGAGGTTAGATCAAGGCATTAGAGAAAGAGTTAATCATGATTTTATACTTAGTTTTGTGTCAGAGTCATGCACCGAAAAATAGGCGATCTAAGCTTGCAACGCATTGTGAGCTGGTAGATCGCCTATTTTTCGGCTGTAGGCTTACAGTAAAGCAATGTGTGTGTGTGTGTGTGTGTGTGTGTGTGTGTGTGTGTGTGTGTGTGCGTGCGTGCGTGCGTGCGTGCGTGCGTGCGTGCGTGCGTGCGTGCGTGCGTGCGTGCGTGCGTGCGTGCGTGCGTGCGTGCGTGCGTGCGTGCGTGCGTGCGTGCGTGTGTGTGTGTATTCGCCAGGTGAAGTGATAGTGTTTGAGAACATAGGGGTTATAATTGCTCTTCTCTAATGAAGTATCATGTTTTCTCTCATAATCAGATCGTCCAGATGGCCTCATGGTGTTATTTGTTACCAAGGAAAACAAGAAGATGGTGGAAGTCTTGTCCAAGTATAAACTGTGAGGACAATGTGATTAGGACTGATATCAATCAAACCCTGGCAGTGACAATTCATCAGCTTTTTTAGTTTAGTTTAGTTTTTATTTTTTGTTTGTCTGTTTGTCTGTTTGTTGTTGTTGTTGTTTTGGGGAGGGGGCATTTCTGCTTTCTTTAAAGGAACCTGGACCATATGAAGACTATCCATCTGTCTGTCTGCAGCTAATTTGACAAACCACCATACCAGCGGTTGCCAAGCTTTTCTGGATCAGGGCCCACTTGAAAATCCTGAAAGCACTCGCGGCCCATCCATCTGACCACTTAAAGGGATAGTTCACCCCCAAAACATTTGGAAATCGATTAGTCACCCCATGGAGACTCGAATTCTTTTCGAATCTTTTTGTTTTTGTCTCATTACTAAGACAATAATTTGACGACCAGGCAGCGGTTCCGGTAGGAGACACATAGGAGACTCTTTGTGTCTCCTACCGGAACCACTGCCCGGTCATCATGGCTTAAGAATGTGAGAAAAGCTAAAACATACAGTATCCATGAATTCAAGTCTCCATGGGGTGACTAATCCATAGAAAATAAGTCATTTTTGGGGGTGAACTATCCCTTTAACACGGCAGCCTATCGGCCATGTTCTGCAAAAGCTTTCCCCACAATACGGATGCCGGGGCTCGAGTGGTTATTAAATGAATGAGTTGAGTTATATGTGTGCATGGATGCATGAAGCGTGTATACCCCGTCTTGAGGCTCCTTCTGGTTGTACTTCACCGTGTGTGTGTGTGTGTGTGTGTGTGTGTGTGTGTGTGTGTGTGTGTGTGTGTGTGTGTGTGTGTGTGTGTGTGTGTGTGTGTGTGTGTGTGTGTGTGTGTTTGTATTGCTATACTTGTGAGGACCAAGTATAGTAGAATTTGAGGAAATATACATTGTGAGGACCGTTTTTCTGGTTCTCACAAGACAAATGGTTGTTTTATAGTTAAAAAACATTTTTTAGAGATACGTTTACTAGTTTAGAAAAACATTCAGGTCAGGATTCGACATTTAGGTGTCTTAGAGGTTAGGTTTAGGGATTGGAATTAGAGTTAAACATGATTTATACTTAGTTGCGCGCCAGCGTCATGCACCGAAAAACAGCAGATCTATAAGCTCACAACGTGTCGCAGCGCGACACGTTGTGAGCTTATAGATCTGCTGTTTTTCGGCTTACGGTTAAAATGGCAATTATTATTTTTAAATGGCATTCATAACATGGCTGTCCTAAAGTGTTGATGTCCTCACAAGTATAGTAATACAAACGTGTGTGTGTGTGTGTGTGTGTGTGTGTGTGTGTGTGTGTGTGTGTGTGTGTGTGTGTGTGTGTGTGTGTGTGTGTGTGTGTGTGTGTGTGTGTGTGTGTGTGTGTGTGTGTGTGTGTGTGTGTGTATGTATGTATGTATGTATACCCCGTCTTAAGGCTGTTGAGAGCTTCCTCCACGCCCTTCTGGTTGTACTTGACCATGTGCGTGTGCATGTCCGGGTAGTTGCTCCGGATGTTCCTCTCCGTGCTGCCGTTGGGCACCGTGCCAAAACGGAACGGAGGGTAATGTTCCTGAGGCTTCTGGAACTGTAGGAGGAGGAGAGAGAGAGACATAGAGAGAGAGAGAGAGAGAGAGAGAGAGAGAGAGAGAGAGAGAGAGAGAGAGAGAGAGAGAGAGAGATGGGATTGGTGTTTAATCTATTAATATAAGACCGGGGAACGCTTCTGTGTCATTTTAAGATTTCTTTGGCTATTCAAAAATAGCAGATCTACAAGCTCATAGCGCGGCACCGAGTGCCGCGCTATGAGCTTGTAGATCTGCTATTTTTTTCTAAATCGTGGAAAATGTGTGCAAATCTTTGAATATATATATATAGATATGTTTTAAAGCGAACATTATTTTTCTTCTTTTTTTAAATTTTTATGCCACAATTTTGTAACCCCATTTTTTACACCAAGTGCCAATTGTCTATGTAATCCTGGGCACTACCTTCCCTCTGCCAGCCTAGGGAGGCCAGAGCAGAGCTCATGCCTCCTTCAATGCATGAGAGCCAACTGACCTTCTTGTCACCTGACAGGGGAGAGTTTCCCTGGTTGGACGTAGCGCGTGGAAGGAACACGTTATTCCAACCATAGACATATAAAGGTAGACGCCTCCTCTGGCTCTGAAGCGTCTGTATGGCGGACGCGCTTCAACTAGATTCTGACAAGTCCTAGAAAAGACGCGCTGTGGTTGGCCAGTAGTCAACACGCTGTGATTGGCCAGTGCCCGTTCCCGGAAATATGGCGGCCACCATACCAAACAGGTCGCTCCAACGAACTGCAGAGGCCAATGAGGTATCTAGGTTTCTATATATATGATTCCAACCAGTTCCTTTCCCCTCCATCAGGCGCCCCGGCTGGCCAGTATAGTGACCAGGATTACTGCATGTTGTTGTGAGGGTACCTACCCTAGGGGACACGGGGAGAACATGCAAACTCCACACAGAAAGGCTCTTTTGCCAACCCCACCAAGGGTATGGGCACTGATGACGTGGAGCGAACATTTTTAACTCCAACGTTTGCTTCTGGGGGTCCCTGGAACAACATATTTTGAGATGGGGGTCCGCGGCCAAACACATCTCATTTTGGGGTCCTTGACAGGGAAAAGTTGGAGCACCACTGATATAGCAATACATACCGTGAGGATTTATAAAATGTATGTATTTGTCTGCGGACCCCCATCACAAAATGTTATGTTCAAGGGACCCCCCCAGGAGCAAAGATTTGAGTTACAAATATTCCCTTTAAAAATATATATATATTCAAAGATTTGCGCAAATTTTCAAGATTTTTCAAATATACAGTAGCAGATCTACAAGCTCATAGTGCGGCACTCGGTGCCGCACTATGAGCTTGTAGATCTGCTATTTTTGAATAGCCAAATACATCTAAAATGACACAGATGTGTTCCTGGATTGAATGGGTTAAGATAGAAGAGACGGTGCCCTCAATACCCTCATACCTGTCAAACTACTTATCCAAAGTGAGTGACAGCCACAACACTAGAGGGAGCGACCATGATCTGGTCGCCTGACACCCAGATATAGAACAAACATGTGAACATTCTCACTCTTACTGCTGCTCTGCCACCACAATGTGTAAAGCCCCGACACCACCATTAACCCATTAAGCCCTGGAACTGTGTCATTTTTAGATTTGAGCTAAAAAAAGCATTATTTTACACTTTGGGCTATTCAAAAATAGCAGATCTACAAGCTCGTAGCGCGGCACCGAGTGCCGCGCTACGAGCTTGTAGATCTGCTATTTTTGAAAAATCGTGAACATGTGTGCAAATCTTTGAATATATATATTTTTAAAGCGAACATTTTTAACTCAAATCTTTGCTTCTGGGGGGTCCCTGGAACAAGATATTTTGATATAATTTTGGGGGTCCTTGACATGAAAAAGATTGAGCACCACTGATATAGAAACATACGTTTTTCAGAATACTGTTGAGATTTAGGAGACATGTAGAATCGGCTTCAGGTCTTAATGGGTTAAAGGCTGTGTAACACTGGTGTCTTTCATAAGTGTCTTGAAAAACAACATGTATCAGGAGACCACAAGAGGAGGTAATACAAGTCTCCCATCTCTTTTTTACATGACACAAACATGGGGGAGAGAGAGAGAGAGAGAGACAGAGAGACAGACAGATAGATAGAGAAACAGAGACAGACAGACAGACGGCCCTATTTTGCGTGTCTTAAGTACCAGGTCTTATATAATATATATAATGTGCCTGTTGTTGTTGGTCGTTATTTGGGGGGGGGGGATTTAGTGCAATATGTGTTCTGGAACCTAATTTAAGTAACAAAACCCCCCCAAAAAAGTAACAATTCCGGAAAAAAACACATTTTCGTGCAAACAGCACCCTGAACCTATAACGTCTTCCCGCGGCTATGGCCCTGTGTGTAAGTGGGTACAAGTCTTATTAAACTTGCACCACCAAAAAGCACCTATAAGTCTAATAGAAGTTGACAATTGGACTTTGTGAGGAGACACCATTTTTCCAGGTGTTCACAGAGAATACGACCAAAGCACCAAAACGGACAGAGAGGGGCAACAGAGCTACAAAACAGAAGGAAATATTCTTTAATTCATCTTTTTGGATGGAGGAGCAAGAGACAAACGAAAGGAGAGAGAGAGAGAGAGAGAGAGAGAGAGAGAGAGAGAGAGAGAGAGAGAGAGGAAAGAAAGAAAAACAAGATTATGGAGAAAACGCTTGAGCGGGAGACAGAAGGAGGTCAGTCACTAAAACAGGACGAGAGAGAGATGAAGGCAGATGAGAGGGAAATGGAACGGCGGCAGGAGAGAGAGAGAGAGAGAGAGAGAGAGAGAGAGAGAGAGAGAGAGAAGAGAAAATCGTTAAAAAACTGAATAAAAAGGAGAAAGAGACAGAAGTGGGTGGATGAGAGGCTATTCACTTCAATGAGATCCAATGTGAGCTCTGTCTCCTGACTCGATCTGAGCGCAGCGCTGCTTCTTCTTCTTGCGCTCAGACACATGTCGGTCCAGTACAGACAGACAGACAGACAGACAGACAGACCGCTCCATTCAACACACACTTCAGTCAGTACTTTCACTGTGGTATGGCGTATGGCATTAACACATTCATTGCCATGTATTAACCCATTGAGACCTGAAGCCGATTCTACATGTCTCCCAATCCCAACAGTTTTCTGAAAAAAAACCTGCATGTTTCTATATCAGTGGTGCTCAAACTATTTCATGTCAAGGACCCCCCCCCCCCCCCCCCCAATATGATTTTTTTCTATTTTGGCCGCCGACCCCCATCTCAAAATATTTTGTTCCAGGGACGCCCAAGAAGCAAAGAAAATTTGCTTTAAAAATATACATTATTCAAAGATTCGCATACATTTTCACAATTTTTCAAAAATAGCAGATCTACAAGCTCGTAGCGCGGCACTCGGTGCCGCGCTACGAGCTTGTAGATCTGCTATTTTTGAATAGCCAAAGTGTAAAATAATGCTTTTTAGCTCAAATCTAAAAATGACACAGATGCGTCCCAGGTTTTAATGGGCTAATTAATTAATTAATCCGCCACTGCCAGTGGTTTTATCTTAATTTGAGTCTTTTTCACGATCCAGCAATCTCTTTTTTTCAACCCGGATGTAAACAAACACAATGTCTCCATGGAGAGATGAGTCTCTCTTCTTTCCACCAGAACAAAAACATTGTAACCACGATCGTCCGTTCTGTTGTTATCGGTAGTTATTAAATATGGCAAAAAAACATATTCTGGGAGAAGAAATCCGAGCTAGACGTGTTTTTCTAACATCTCATAACATTGGAGTGGACAACGTCATTTCCGGTTCTATCCTTCTCTGGAAGTCAAGGCATCATTCACACGTTTACAGGTTGGCGAAGAGCGCCCTCTAGCGTAATCACTAAAAACATGATTTATTTTATGATGACGTAATATTAAGTCTTTGGCAGTCGATGTGTTCATTTACAAACAAGGGAACCAGGAGACCTGGTACTGCCAGACCCCTAGTGGTTGAAAGATCAGAGCACTACGTCACGCTAAGCTTGACGTAGTGTAGCCAATCAAAAAGAGGACAGAAAATAGAGGACAGACCTCTTTTATGCCCATGTATGGACAAATGGGGGGCAGACTTTTATGGCTGGGGCCTAAGGGCAAAGGGGGCATGCCCATGTATGGAGAAAAAAGGTACAAAGCCTCATGTAGGCCCGACCCCCTGGGTCTGGCAAAAAACAAAAAGTTCAAATATGGAGATGAGAGGTTTCTGATCGACAGAAAACAAAATGTACTTTAGTTAGTTTCCAGCTCAGTAAATGTAGCATTGGGAGGTTACTGTCAAACTGCAGGGAGGAGGGGGGGGATGAGGGGAAGGTGGGGGTTGGGGGGAGAAGGGGGGGTCGACGGTTGGAGTTCAATTAGCTGCGGACAGAATGGATCTATTTATCCTGCTTACAGCCCTGACCTTTAAACTGAGAGCACAATGAATGGAGCTGTCACCCCGCTGCTAAGTGCATTGTGTGTTTAACCCCCGTGTGTGTGTGTGTGTGTGTGTGTGTGTGTGTGTGTGTGTGTGTGTGTGTGTGTGTGTGTGTGTGTGTGTGTGTGTGTGTGTGTGTGTGTGTGTGTGTGTGTGTGTGTGTGTGTGTGTGTGCGTGTGTGCGTACTTGGAATGTATGTATTTCACTATAAGATTATGAACAAAGTGCATGCAAATAAGAACGTGTGCATTTATATCCCATATGCAACAATTTCCCTCTCAAAGCGTTCATGCATATGTTTTGTATTCCTATGCACTTGTGTACAACAATGTGCATGCAAATGAGTGTGCTCTCTCTTTTCATGTGCATGTGTGTGTGTCTGTGTGTGTGTGTGTGTGTGTGTGTGTGTGTGTGTGCGTGCGTGCGTCAGTCCGTGTGTGCGTGCGTGCGTGTGTCATTTCACTTAAATGCAAAGCACACTGAATTACATTTTAATGTCTGCAATGTACAATATCAATAAAGTTTGATTCGCTGTGCGGCTGCACATCATTTCTCTATAATCACTATGGCTGGAGGTCCTTCATCCTCTGCTGATATAATCAGCCACTCAAGTCATCATATCATTACTGTTGAGGGAACGAATGCCCTACTTTGTCGTACAACAGTGTCATGTAAAAGTAGCTAAACGTGTATAAATACTTAACCAATGAAAAACACTAACAAGAGCTTTGAATAAGTAATAACTACATTGGATCCACTTGGAACTCAGGTTATTTTTTACAGTATTATCAAGACTCAAGATTTTTTACATGGATATTGTTTAGTTTGTGTCACATTCCTAAGCCAATAATTTGATGACCGGGCAGCGGTTCCAGTAGGAGACACAAAGAGTCTCCTTTGTGTCTCCTACCGGAACCGCTGCCTACCGGTCCACTGGTGATCAAATTATTGGCTTATTCAAAATATCCATGAATTCAAGTGTCCGTGCAGGGTGACTAATTGATAGAAACAAATATATATTTTTGGGGGTGAGCTATCCCTTTAATGTCTGACTGTATCACGTGCCGTTTACATTTCTGACAAAATTAAGTATTAAAGTAGTAAAAAAAAACATACATCTCATTATGTGCAAAAGATTCCTTCTCAACACTTTGACCTTCTGGCTTGCTGTGCATTAAAGGCCTTTATGATGGAACAGGGGTTAGAGACCTTTGATTTGGGTGCTGGGTTTATCAGATGGATTACCATACAGTGATCTATTCAGGATCTGACACACCAGGCGTCACCCATGGATCCCACATAATCCCATAAGGACTCCTAGGATCTAAGGTGAGCTAAGACTCTATAAGCTGTATAATCTGTAGGAGCCCCGTACACACACAGTCAGCGCTGGAACAAGACAAGTCCTGTATTAGAAATGTTACTTGAGTAAAAGTAAGAGGGGAAAAAAAGTATTTGCATATATATATATATTTACCCAAGTAAAACCCTTTGTGAATGGCCAATTTCACCCCCCACCCTCGTCCTCTTCTGTTGTTGCTATTTTCGAATAGTGTAAGTAGTATAGAATTGTGGTTAATGTTTTGAAATAATCCTATTTTAAATTGCCTTAGTGGATGGGTTAACCGTGGACCAGGGACCGCTGGACCATGGACGTCAGTCACGTCACAAACGTAACATTCAGACCTGCGAGCAATTGCTTTTAAGTATACTCAAGTATTCAAAAGTACATGCTTTGAAAAACAATTAAAGTACAAGTAAAAGTAAAAGCACACGCTTTGAAAAAATACTTGAAGTACAAGTAAAAGTAGGAGTACGTTTTAAAAATGTCATATCGATGAATTGCTGTAATGTTTTCACAATGGATTTATAGGACCTTGTAACTCTTGTTTCAGAGAAGTAACTCTCTGAAACCACCTGCACTGCATGCACTGATGTGCTTGTAGAACCAATACGTTATACAAAGTCTGCAGAAACACCTACAGCATAGACATGACCGAGGAACCAGAACTAAATACTTTCACTCCTATAGACCCATACATGATGTAACAAAGAGGCGAGCGGAGGGGGAAGCCAGAAATACGGCTAGTGTCAGAGCAGAAGTGTGGCCTTCCCTAAAATTGCATTTTAGGGAAGGAAAAAAAAGAACAGCCAAACTAAGACTACTCAGTACTTTACAGCCTTCCTAGAAATGTACTTGAGTAAAAGTAAAATATTTGTCTTGGAAATGTACTCAAGTTAGAGTAATAAGTATAAAAAAAAGTAAACTACAGATCCTCAGAATCTGTACCTGAAGTACATTTACTCTGTTACTGTTCAACACTGCTTACTACCACAACTGAGGCGCACTAAGACTCTAATCCCTACAGACCTGACTCCAGGGTAATAGATTACTAATCTATAGGAACCCTGTACACAGTGCTTAAGAACAGTCACTTTAATACCTCCATAGATCACTGAAGGTGGGTGAGCGTTAATCCCTGCCTAGGAGCGCCGAGACGCCTATCAATGAAGAATGCAAAGATATGCCCTCTAAGACGGCTGTTGTATATGCTATGCACGCTCGCTTGGTATTGTGCATCGAACACAGCTGATCTACAAGCTCACAAAGGGTCGCACCAAAAGCTTGCGTAGAGCTTGTAGATCGGCTACTTCCAGTGTATTTCCAGTGAATATATATGCTGTATAAATCCGGCATAAAGCTTCCGCAAAGCTTATAGGCTCTGTGTTGGTGGCTGTATTCTGTGTGTGTGTGTGTGTGTGTGTGTGTGTGTGTGTGTGTGTGTGTGTGTGTGTGTGTGTGTGTGTGTGTGTGTGTGTGTGTGTGTGTGTGTGTGTGTGTGTGTGTGTGTGTGTGTGCGCGTGCGTGCGCGCGTGTGCGTGTGAAAAAGAATGTTAGGATTAGACATTTAGAGGTCAGGTTTAGGTGTTATCGTTACAGTTTTCCTATATGTTAATGCTTTAGTTGTTTGTTTGGCGATGTCACAAACCGGACAATAGCCGATCTACAAGCTCACAACGTGTCGCAAGTCAGCTTGTTGATCTGCTTATTTTCCGGCTTTAGGCTTACGGTAAATACAAATAAATACAAACTCCATTCATAAAATCACCGTCCCAAAATGTAGATGTCTTCTCAAGTAACGTAATAAAAACCTGTGTGTGTGTGTGTGTGTGTGTGTGTGTGTGTGTGTGTGCGTGTGCGTGTGCGTGTGCGTGTGAGTGTGAGTGTGAGTGTGAGTGTGAGTGTGCGTGTGCGTGCGTGCGTGCGTGCGTGCGTGCGTGCGTGTGTGTGTGTCGAAGTATTAGCAGAAAAGCAACAGGCGTTTTCGGGGCACAGCGACTCCACCGATGTTCTAATCCAACGAATGCCGTTTGACATTTGGCCGTCTAGCATTAACCGTGTGAGCGAGGCGACGGGCGGGATGAGAAGTGACAGCCCTGTGGGTGGATGTATATATTGATGGACAAGTCGGCGGGACTCATGGCAGAACAAGTCACAGACACAGACACTGCCTGCTTTGACAGACAGCGGTAATTGATTCATCGTTCAAGCACCCTGTGCTGTGCTTGCATCCACACACCCCCACCCACACCCTGCCATGTCTGTCCCCTGCACTTATGAGAGACGGACAGAGATGTTCTCAGGAAAGGACTTGAAGTCGACTCCATCAGGTTTGTGAATGGGGCTTTTTTTCTCCTTCCTTTTTAAGCACAACCGACAGGGGTTTTGCTCGTCTTTGCCAGACGGGTTGGCAGAGGAGGGAGACGGGACAAATGACAGAGAGAGAGAGAGAGAGAGAGAGAGAGAGAGAGAGAGAGAGAGAGAGAGAGAGAGAGAGAGAGAGAGAGAGAGAGAGAGAGAGAGAGAGAGAGAATGTGCAGGATGCAAAAGGAGAAGTGAAACATAGAGTTTAAAAAAAGGGGGGGGGGGGGGGATCTGTTGCACCGGCTCCCAAAATAGATATTTAATGTAACACAAAGTGTCAGTGTCAGTTTTGAACGCTCAAACGTTGTTGTTGTGCCTGTGGTGTACTCACACTTTTTGCTACAGTAAAAAAACAGCAATATTTTTGGGAACTAAGCTGCTGCTGTGTGGATTTTTTCCTTAAAAAAAAAAGAAAACTGTTGCCTGTCCTGTCGTGCACCATGCAGCACCAACTGGATGTGCACAACCAATGCATTCTCACTGCCAAGCTGGCAAACTGGCGATGGCTTGAGACGGATTTAACCAAACGGCAAACGTTTGACGTCTCGGGGTACCAGCGACGGCATTCGACAGTTACGATTCTGTCCCTCTATCGGCAGTGGAACTCTGGAGAAAACGGAGAAATAAAATGTCAAATGTGCCGTCCGTTTAGATGGGAACAGCGTTTTCGGGGGGTTGAAACAACAACAAAGTGAAACCACCTTCCAGAGCGGAAATCTTTGAAAACGCTCCGCGTCCCGTCTCCATGTCAATGGGATCAACGGAGGAAACGGAAATGGCTCATGGCTCATGGCTCACGTTGGCTCATTTCACATCGGCGATGTAAACAAACAGCTGTGATAAGAGGTAGAAAGGGAGTGGTTCTACGCATGCGTGACTAGGTGTGTGCCACACCTAGCAACCTGACATGCACACCACAGTGTTTTCAATCACTGTTGCATCTCCGTGTAAAGGCAGAATAAAAAGTTAGAACGCAACGGCACTTTGCCGTTTTCTATTCTGATCGTTGCCGTGTACAAGTTGCCTTAATCTAGCCTGGTAAACCCTCCCTCCAGAAATCTCATTTCCATTTGATTCCAGGAGTGAGTCTGGCATGTTTGACCATTCTGCAATATTGGCTGTGGGCTGGAGTTGGGCGGGAGTAATACAGTTGACTGACAACCCCTTCAGCCAATGATCGTTTTTCCCCTTCGGCCAATTGCAGTGGATTTTTACCACCTCCGTCACTAATATGACGCAACGGGACTTTTGAGATGGCCATGCCCAAAATAGGTTGCCTTATGCGGATACATGCGTGTCCGCCCCTCCCGGTTCTCTGAATTTATATTTTTAAATAGGCTCTGTCATGATTAATTGACCACATATATGAAGTTAAACAACTAAATTCTATCCAAACGATATCTTAACACATCGGGTGCCAAACACGGTCTGAACCGTGTGTTTACTTAGTGGCGGTTGCGAAGCTTCGGTGCCGTTCACGGTCTGAACCGTGATTTCAGTCTTTTTGTTTTTCTCCGCGCGGGCGGGGCTAGAGCAGCTCTGGGAGCACCCATTGTAATCCTGCGAAGGAAGTGCCAGATCGCTCACCGGAAACACTTTTTTTTCCCCCATCCGCTTCCTGTCTATTTCCTACTTTGAAACGCCTATATCTCCAAATCTGTTTCCTGTGGGGAAAAACGGTCATGCGCGATGCGCGATCCCCCCCCCGTTGTAACCCGCGAGTGGAATGTTATGGTTCCAGCCTGTAGCCAGGCTCATGGCAGAACATGAATCGATGCTTTTTTTTGCGTGGATTTGCTTGTAACGCACGCGGACATTTTAAACAGCAAAGCGCAGTCAATGGGGAGAATGCTGGCATCCACGGTAAGTTGTTATGAAAAAATGCTGGCACCCGATGTGTTAATAGTAAATTCCGTGCCTCAAAAAACAAGTTTGAGACCGTTTTAAGAACGAAACTAAGAAGTGAAGGCACTCGGACAACAACAATGGCTGCCGTTCGTCTTTTGCCGGCGGCACTCAGGCTGCACTCGCCTTCATTCGCGCTCACTCGAACTCGCCACCTGATTGGCCAACGTAAGCTGTCAATCACAGAATGATGAGCGACGACGCTGATAGGCGCGGTTAGTTGGTGATTTCGCTGGAAACTCCCACAATGGGCAAACATGCCAGACTCACTCCTGGAATCAAATGGAAATGAGATTTATGGAGGGAGGGTTTACCAGGCTAGCCTTAATCTCATCTCAACCCATCTCATCTCATCTCGTCTCATCACATATCCTCATCTCATCATCGTCTCACCTTCTTGTCGGACAGGCCCGACACGGTGTCGATGTACTGCTCCTGGATCATGAAGGCGGCCAGGTTGGCGGTGTAGGAGGCCAGGAAGATGACGGCGAAGAAGGCCCACACCAGCACCATGATCTTGCTGGTGGTCCCCTTGGGGTTCTCGATGGGCACCGAGTTGTTGAAGACGATGCCCCACAGCAGCCACACCGACTTCCCTATGGTGAAGGTAGGACCTCCAGGAGCTGCAGGTACAGTAGACATGGTGAGAGAGTTATAATATTAATACATAAAGGTTCTTCAAGCTCTTCAAGGTGTGAAATGTTTTTTAAACCCTTTTAACCCAGTGGTTCTCAAACGTTTTCATGTCAAGGACCCCCAAATTGACACTTATTAGCCCACGGACCCCCATTTGAAAAGATATGCCAGGGACCCCCATAAGAGAAGATTTTTTTACGGCTCTAGCAGCGATTCTCAACCATTTTAATTTCAAGGACCCCCAGTTTGACATGCATTTAGAGGCTACGGACCCCCATTTAATGCCATTTATATCTCTGGGACCCCAATTTATATTGTAAAATCAATGTTAATTTAACTCTGAGAGTGTACAAATGGAACCAAATGGACCCGTTATGGTCCATTTGGTTCCATTTGTACACTCTCAGAGTTACAGACCCATAAGGGTCCATTTGGTTCCTGTCTATCATTTAGTTGGGGACCCCCTGGAACCCCCTCAAGAACCCCTGGGGGTCCCCGGACCCCACTTTGAGAACCAATGATATAAAGGTTCTTTCAAGCTCTTCAAGGTGTGAAATGTTTTTTAAACCCTTTAACCCAGTGGTTCTCAAACTTTTTCATGTCAAGGAACCTGATATGTGAATGATATGTTGTTTGGACGTGGACCCCCATCTCAAATTATTTTGTTCCAGGGACCCCCCAGAAGCAAAGATTTGCGTTGAAAATGTTAGCTTTAGATTTGTGCTATTTTTTTTTCTTCAAAATACAATATACAAGCATATACAAGCTCAGAGCGCGGCACTCAGCGACGTGCTATGAGATATGTACATGTCTGCTATTTTTTAATAGCCAAATTATACAATAATATTTGAACATTTTTTTAAAATATCAAAAAATGTTTGGAAAATGTTAAAAAAAAATGTTTTTTTTTTTTTTACACACACCTTCTCTTCAGGGGGGTCCCTGGCACAAACTATTTTCAGATGGGGGTCCGCGGCCAAATATATATCAATTTGGGGGTCCTTGGCACGAAACTACTACTACTGCTTTAGAAAGATATTTGTAGAATCGGCCTCAGGTCTTAATGGGTTAGGAAATAGTTCAATAATCGATCCTGGCATGAATAGAATGAATTGTGTTTTTTGTGTAATCACACGTGCGTCTCCCAGAGACACGTTGTTCTGTTGTTGTCCTCTTTTATAGAGTGTGAAATGTCAACAGTTGGAGCCGTTAAGTATTCAGGAGGCGTCAATCGCCGTGTCCTTCTAGAGGACGTTCTCCAAAAGTTCTCAGATGTATTTTTTTACTTAACCCATTTAAACCGGGAACGCATAAACGCATTATTTTATACTTTGGCTATTCAAAAACAGCAGATATACAAGCTCATAGCGCGGCACCGAGTGCCACGCTATGAGCTTGCAGATCTGCTATTTTTGTAAAATCGTGACAATTTGTGCAAATCTTTCAATATATATATATTTTTAAGCAAACATATTTAACTCAAATCTTTGCTTCTGGGGGGTCCCTGGAACTAAATATTTTGAGATTGGGGTCCACGGCCAAATACATATCATTTTGGGGGTCCTTGACATGAAAACGTTTGAAAACCACTGACATAGCAACATACGTTTTTTTCAAAAAACTGTTAGGATTTAGAAGACATTTTGTAGAATCGGAACCTCAAGCCTTAATGGGTTAAGTAAAAGTAGCAATACCACAATGTAGAAATACATAAAGGCCTGTGTAAAAAAATGGTACTGTAGTACAAAATAGTGGCATCAAAATATACTCACAGTACCAGAAGTACTCGTTACATAATGTCTCACGTTCTTTTTTCTTTTAATTCATAATTAGGCAAAATATTTCAAAAACAGCTGTTGTAGATCTACTATTTTCGACTAGCCAAAGTATAACCTAGGGCTTAATTGGTTATTGTATGTTTTGCTAATATCTAAATGTTGACACTGAAGTAACATGTAACTTAAGTGTTCAGATAGTTGTAGACAAGTAAAAACGTGCAATATTAGCATGTATAAGTAAAAGTACTCAGTTACTTTCCACCCCTGCCAACAGAACCATTTCATTCACCTCCTGCCATTCCCCGCCCATTGTTGCTCATGGGGCGACAATGGCGGGGGAACCGACGCCATCAATCACCACTTCGATTAGCGTAGCGACCGACGCTAATTAAAACGGGAAAGTGACCTTTCAGGTCATTGGCGTGCTCTGTCAGCATTGCATTCTGGGATTGATTAGTCCTCTCCCCCCAAAAAAACAAATCCTGTTCAGGAGGACCTCTAATGGAGTGGTTCTCAAAGTGCGGTCCGGGGACCCCCAGGGGTCCTTGAGGGGGTGGGTTCCAGGGGGTCCCCCAGCTAAATGTGTTAATATAGCATCACAATGCGTTTAACCACTTCGATTGTATACTTCAGCTATAGTCAGAAATAGTAGAATTACAAGCTCAACACATCGCGATGCAACGCCTTGTGAGCTTGTAGATCTGTTAGTGTGTTAATATAAGAAAATGTGTTAATACAGCATCACAATAATTTGGCTATTTGGCTTTGTGTGCCACGCTATGAGCTTGTAGATCTGCTATTTTTTTTTAAAACGTGAAAATGTGTGCAAATCTTTCAATCTTTTTTTTTTTTTTTTTGACATTTTTTAACACAAATCTTTGCTTCTGGGGGTCCCTGGCACAACACATTTTCAGGTGGGGGTCCGCGGCCACGAAAAGGTTTGAGAACCACGGCTGTACATAAATGGCATCATGACATCATGGCGTCCGCTAAAAGCCTATGAATTGGTAATAAACTCACCTTTGGCGCTGATCAGGCTGCGGTTGTAGCCAACGGGACTGCAGTACTCAAACACGAAGACGGTCACGGCGACCACGGTCAGACACATCACGAACATCATGACCCAGACCGCTGGACTGTACGGCTCTAGAGGGGTAGAGAGGGGGGGGGGGACCCAGAGGATGAATCCCTCAAAGCTGAATTCCAATACTCACATTTCTGCTCACTCACTCACTCACACACAATCGGTCACTCTAGCATGGCGGTGTTACGGTGAAAGTGGTGACCTGCCGAAATAAGGCCTAGTATTTAAAGACCTCAATGTAAGTTATGTGAAGTCCACAAGATGGTCACATATTTTGGCAGGTCACCAATTTCCCCGTAACACAGGCAGACATTTTAGTATTGGAATTTGGCTTCAGCCACCGACGGTGTTCATTCGCCATGTTGTAGGAGGATATGAAGCCTGACATAGGCTCTAAGAACATGCAGCAGCCATATTGGAAATAAATTGGGCCTCTTCCTTACTGTGTTACCAATTATACTAATTGAGACTCTGGGCTATTTAGTGTAGCAGAGTCAGGGTTCTCAAACCTTGTCAATTTCAAGGACCTCCATAACTCTGAGAGTGTACAAATGGACCCGTTTATGGGTCCATTTGGTTCCACTCGTACACTCTCAGAGTTACGCACCATTGGGGGCCATTTGGAACCCCCTCAAGTTACAATGAGGGTCCCTGGACCCCAATTTGAGGTGTTTGTGAGTGTTTCCAGTGAGACAACATGCACAATATCAGCACCCTGACTCTGTTTGACCTGAAAGGAACAGAGCCTTCATCAGTATCATTGATAACACCTGTGTTAGGAAGTAAGGAAGAGTCCCAATTTCTTTCCAATATGGCTCCTGTGCATAGAGCCTTTTTTAGTTATGAGTGTGAGTGTGTGTGAGCATGCGTCCTTCTGTGTGTGTGTGTGTGTGTGTGTGTGTGTGTGTGTGTGTGTGTGTGTGTGTGTGTGTGTGTCTGTGTGTCTGTGTGTCTGAGTGTCTGAGTGTCTGAGTGTCTGAGTGTCTGAGTGTCTGAGTGTCTATGTGTCTATGTGTCTATGTGTCTGTGTGTGTGTGTGTGTGTGTGTGTGTGTGTGTGTGTGTGTGTGTGTGTGTGTGTGTGTGTGTGTGTAAGAGAGGGATTTTGTTTTAGGCTATATCTATATCTATATCTATATATATATATATATATATATATATATATATATATATAAATAAAATAAAATAGAGAGTAAACATGGAATTGGAAGTTTGCGGAAGCCTCTGTGGACCAAAGAGACACAACTTGTTAAAGTAGGCCAGTGGAGACACCCAGGGATCAGCCTGAGAGACACATACTAATGCTAACTCACTTGTTCGGAGTCTATCTTACCTACGCTGTAGCTCCAGCGGTGGAAAGTAACTAAGTACATTTACTTTACTTACTACTAACTTACTAGCTACTTTTCAGATATAAATTATTACATTATAAAACATACATTAACCACTTTAGCCCTGTTTTATACCTATAGGCTATTTGAAAATAGCCGATCTACAAGCAAAACAGGTTGAAAACCAGTGTAGCGTTTTCCTCACCGAGGAAGGCGGACGGCGAGACGGTGCCGTTGCTGCGGGCGACCATGACGCTGATGCCCGTCTCCACGAAGGGCACGGAGAAGTCGATGATCTCCGAGCGCTCCTCGTTGATGGTGAGGGAGCCGATGGCCATGTCCGCTCGCCTGTACACCACCTGGAATATATAATAATATAATACAATACAATACAATACAATATAATATAATATAATATATATATACTAATATAATATACACGAGAGATATGGTAGTACATTCACTCACTTTTACATGTTCCTTACTTCAGTGGTTCTCAAACTTTTTCATGTCAAGGACCCCCAAATTAACACAAAAGATAAGCCAGGGACCCCCATAAGAGAACATTTTTTTTACGGCTCTAGCAGTGATTCTCAATCCTTTTCATTTCAACCCCATTTCATATCGTAAAATCAATGTTAATTTAACTCTCAGAGTTACAGACTCATAAGGGTCCATTTGGTTCCTGTCCATCATTTAGCTGGGAACCCCCTGGAACCCCCTCAAGTACCCGTGGGGGTCCCCGGACCCCACTTTGAGAACCAATGCCTTACTTAACCCATTCAATCCGAGTACGCATACTGTGATTTTAAAGGCTTCTTGGGCTATTTTTGAAAAATTGTGAAAATGTGTGGGGGGACTCAAACATTTTGAGATGGGGTCCGTGGCCAAATGCATATCTAACAAGACATGACTCAGTCACGTATACCATTTTGCTTGCTGTTTTCTCTGATTTGTCTCGCAGAATCTGGCAACACTGCGAGTGGCTCCCCATTGGTTTAGACCTGTTGCTTATTTCTCTCGCAGAATCTGTCAACGCTGTCATAGAGGCGAGAGGGGTGTCTAGTAGGCCTACCATAGCTTGGGAGGACGAGGCCGCCCGTTCAGAGAATGGGAAAGTACCCCCATTGGCTTAAAGGACAGCCAATGATGAAAAATTGTCGAGAAAGTGTTGACTAGACTCAGTCTCTTCTTAGACCTGCGTGCTTTGCAAGCTGGTAAAAATGTTTTCTAAATCCTAACAGTATGTTGCTATATCAGTGGTGCTCCAACACTCGTCTCTGTCAGAAAGTGTCTTTTTCTGGTAGTCGAGAACTACTTTCTTGTAGAAGTTGTTCTTGTAGTCTTTCTGAAAAGTGTGGAGCCACTGCCAGCGATTCCGAGCGTTTTTACTAACCGTTGAAAAAAATCATAGAATATTATTTTTTCACAGCGATCCACCCGGCGATCGCCTCATTACACATACGGGGGACTCGGAGAATAAATAAATAAAAAAGTGTGCTGTCGGGATAATCCATTCCATAGTTATGGGCAGTTGAATGTGGCTTGTTTTCGTCAAAAACAACAGAAAGAAGAGGGAAAAAAAAACGTATATAAATCCTATACTGAATGAAACCAGCTTCATGTTGTTGTGATTTCTGGGTGTACTGTTCTTGGTGATCCCATGGGATTATTCACAGGCTGCGGGAGAGCCCCCTCTATCGTAAAAAATAAATAAATGAAAACACAAAATCTCGTCATTCTCGTCATTGGCGGTGTGAGTCAAAGAGTTAAGAACTGTGTTAATCGGGACGTGTCTATGATTTTCAAGTCGCCACATGTGTAACCGTTTTAGAAAAGCAATAAGCCACGCGAGGTCTCAGTTTACCTCTATTTTATAATGGCTGAGATGGTTGGTAAGCACTCCTCAGCCATTATAAAATACAAGGTAAGGGGCACGGTGGCGCAGTCAGTAGCGCTGTCGCCTAAGGATAAGGATAATTCCTTTTAACACATTGGCTGCCATCTTTTTTAATTTTTCCCTACAGTAGGCTGCCAGACTTTTTCAATGAGAAAAAAAGAAGCACTTAGGAGCCGAGCTATAGATTTTTTAAGTTTTAAGTTACAAGGAAGTGTCTGGGAGTCTAAATCTTCGGTAAATCATATCTCATTGGTCTTTGTTTTTTTTTTTTAATTAAAAAAAAAAACTTTTATTTTGATTTTTTTTTTTTTTTGAAAGAACGCAGATCTGCGTCAATGGCAGGGTGCGGGCTTTTGCGCAAAAGAACGCAGATCTGCGTCAATGGCAGCCAATGTGTTAACAGGTCGTTCATGAAAGTCCTTGCGGTCTTGTTTCCAATGAGAACCTGTGAGCAATTAGGGGTTAAGAGTCTTGCTCAGGGACAAATTTCATTTCATCGACGCATATGCTGGGATGGCCTGGAATCAAACCTGGGGCAACCAGGGCCATTGGCTCCCTATGGGGGGCTCACTAACCACCCAGCTATGGCCGACCCTCACAGCTCGAAGGTCCTGGGTTCGATTCGCTGTGGGGGGCGCTGGGGGGTGTGTTTTTCTGTTTTCTGTCATGGCTGCCAGTTCCCACCTGATGTTGTGTGGGAGTTCCGACCGCTCCAGATCGTACTGAATAACCGCTAGCTTGCATAACGTCTTCAGACTGGGACTTAAGTCTAAGATGCAGAGGTCATTAACGAACATAGTTTCTCCGAATCCTCTAAAGAGGATGACACGATCTCCCGCGATGCAACTGCACGTGAAATACGTCCGAGACGGACCTTTCCCCTTGAGCTCGACCTTCTTCCAGGAGGTGTCTCGATTGAATTTCCACAGATGATTGAAGGCCCGGTTAGGGTCGTCACCACTGTCACCACCAAATATGTACAGCTCTCCATTGTAGGCGAATGCTGAATGCTGAATGCTTTGTGGAAGCTGTGCAGAAGGTACATTCAGCCAGCAGTTGGTCTCTGTGTCAAACATTCCGATGTTGTTTCCTCTGTGTCCACAAATAACCACAAATACAAAAATAATTGTCCCAAAGATGGTGGCTGAGTGACAATCTAAAGTAGCTAAAAATGCAGGAGTGCCTCTGGTGTTAATGAAAGACCAGACCATTGTGGCGGTGTCCAACTTGTAGATGTCATCAGTCCATCCAGTCCCAAGGGTGTATCCTCCATAGACATACATGACCTTACCCAAGACGCAGGCTGCGTGGCCCTTCCTCGCCTTTGGAACAGTCCCAGAAACCTTGGGCTGGAACCATCTGTGGGTGTCGACATCAAATGCATACAGAGCGTCGTCGTACTCGTACCCTCCCAAGTACCCTCCCAATATGTAGACTCTACCTTCTGTCGCCACAGCTGTGTGGTCATAGCGAGGTGTGGGAACCTCAGGGGGACATTCTCCCCTTCCATTTGTCACTGGGGGCAACTTCCTCCAGCGTAAAGATACGGTGTTAAAGATGTGCACACTAATCTGATCACTTCTGTCACTTCTGTCCAGAGGACCCCTTACGGCCAGAGGAACCCACCCTCCAAAAGAGTACAGCTCGTGCCCGACTACCACAGCAGCAAGATGGAATTTCTTTGATCCTCCGGATCCGTTCAGATGTACCGTCCAGCGAAACATTTCACTCATCAGCACCACTGCGAATCAGCGGGACTCATTTACAAAATAAATTGTTAGAATGCAGGTAAGTTCGCTGATGTTAATCGACGCCTTGAGCCTCGCTGGCATGAATGATGTTTTGTTCATTCGACAAATCATTTTAAACAATTGCATGATGTCAGTGACGATGAGGCTGTGACGTCACTGCGTGATGACCACAGCATCAGTAATGAAATGATCAACTCTTCATACCGATGATGTCACATATGGACAGGTTTCCGAATTGTCGACAGCCCTCCTTTGAGACATAGACAGAGAAGAAAAAAATGCTATAATGCTATATATGTTATAATGAGCCTTGGTGAGCACCAATTACATGACCATAGGTTGAAAATGGGTGAAGTGGTCTTTACTTTTCATTGGTTCAATATCCAATATTAAACATTTCCTAGAGGGTGGGTGGGTGGACGAATGGGTGGACCAACGGTGGAGGACACAAAAGTAACATCGGGACTTGCGAGGTGCACCGCGGTAGCCTGGTAAATCCCCCTCCATCCGGAAATCTCATTTGCATTTGATTTCAGGAAGGCGGTCTGGGATCGCTCAGGGAGTAAAGCTGCCCGAACTGCTGCGTATTCGAACCAATCAGCGGCTGCTAGGGGCGGGATCATCCAATCACCTGCCAAGTAGCTTGAAAAAATGAAAACAAAGTCTCAGATGGAAGTAGGCTGTGAAACAAAATGTGTGTTGCACGCTTCTTCCATTTGACGGAGCCAGGTTAGCACCGCGGCTCCAATGCACACCAAACCTGGCACACACACAGGGGTCTGCCATGCAGAATGGCCACACCAGGGGCCACGTGTGGCTCCCGGGGAACCCAAGCGAGGCCTAAGGGGCCACAGCTAGGCCCAGCATTGCTCCAATTGCATTGCTCCACATATTGGCACCAACAGTGTTGCCAGATTTTGCGAGAGAAATAAGCAACCAGGTCTATGAAAACAAGCCCAAAAGAAGTGACTAGTAAACACGCGTGAACACTTTAAACACTATAAACATCGGCTGTATGAAAATAGCCGATCTGCAAGCTCACAACGTGTCACATTGCGGTGCGTTGTGAGCTTGTAGATCTGCTATTTTCACAAAAATGTCAGAAGAAAAAAGTGACAGATGTGAAACATTTTTTGATTAACATTTTAACGACACAAATATGGTACAGGGGTCCCTGGCAAAAAAACTTTTCAGATGAGGGGGGTCCATGGACAAATATATAAAACCAACAGCAACACATGCTCTGAGGAAGGCTCATAGTCGAAACGCGTAATCGTTCATTTTATTGGTGTGCCAATAAAATGAGTGGAAATGTGAGTAATTTGTCCTCCATTTAATTGGAATTTTTGGATGTGCTACCCTTTTGGATTTTTTTTTATATGTTTACTGGACTTTGGGTCTGGCACTCCACTGAGAACCCATTGTTGATGCGCAACCTCTTTTTCTTATTTAACCAACACGCACGCATGCGCGCACACACACACACACACACACACACACACACACACACACACACACACACACACACACACACACACACACACACACACACACACACACACACACACACACACACACACACACACACACACACACACACACACACACACACACACACACACACACACACGCAGGCAGTAATACTCTCCAGGGTAACACACCTGCAGCTGTGTTTGATTGCGTGTGTGTGTGTGTGTGTGTGTGTGTGTGTGTGTGTGTGTGTGTGTGTGTGTGAGAGAGAGAGAAAGAGAGAGCACCATATGGGTGTACATCGTGTCTTCACACCAGTGACCTAGTTTAAGGAGCCATCAAAGGCTCCCTGGCTGTCACGCGCTGCAGGTGACCACTTACTGTACTTTAACTGCATATCGTTGCTGTCGTTGCTATCTCCGTTTCTATATCATCAGACTACAGCGTCACACAAAAGCATCAAACGCAGCAGATCTGCTTTTGATGCTTTTGAATTTGAATCGTGAAAAGTAACAGTTTTGGACATAGTGAGGTTTCCACCCGACAGAGACCATTATACTTACAGCTCGTTGGCATTTTATCAGTGGTGTAAAGTAACTAAGTACATGTACTCAAGTACTGTACTTAAGTACAATTTTGAAAGTACAAAATAGCAAGCTCGTAGCGCGGCACCGAGTGCCGCGCTACGAGCTTGTAGATCTGCCATTTTTGAATAGCCCAAGTGTAAAATAATGCTTTTTAGCTCAAAAAGAAAAAAATACACAGATGCGTTCCAGGTCTTAATGGGTTAACAGAGGGTTAAATAGCTCACCTCTCCGATCATGCCGTTCCACGTGCCTCGGACCAGCTTGCCGTGCTTGCCGTTGGTGACCAGGTAGAGGTCGTAGGAGAACTTGATGGTCTTGGACAGCTTCTTCAGGATGTCGATGCAGAAGCCCTTACAGCACAGCTTGGTGTACGGCTCCGAGTGGCCCACGATGCTGCAGCACACACGCACACACACACACACACACTTTAGTTAGGATGACTAACATTTTAGGATGATGATTTTATAAATGCCATTCTTTTTTCTTTTTTTAATCTAAAATTCGATTCTAAAAATGTTTTCTAAATCCAAAAAGTTTTTTGAAAAAAAATAAAAAATATATTTTTTCACGATTTAAAGAAAATAGCAGATCTACAAGCTCATAGCGCGGCACTCGGTGCCGCGCTATGAGCTTGTATATCTGCTATTTTTGAATAGCCAAATAAATCTAAAATGACACAGACGCGTCCCCGGTCTTAATGGGTTAATTTCTTTATTACACAATTTTGTAACCCCTATTTTTTCACCCAGTGCCAATTGCCTAAGCATGTAATCCTGGGTGCTACTCTCCCTCTGCCAGCCTGGGGAGTTCCGAGGAGTGAGCAGGCCGCTTCTTATCACCTGACAGGGGGGGGGGGGAGTTTCCCCGGTAGGACGTAGCGCATGGTGGAAGGAACATGTTATTCCAACCAGTTAATTTCCCCTTGTTTATTCATCCCCCCCCCCCCCTGTTTTAACCCAGCAACCCTATGTAAATTACGCCACTGCTGAAAAGCATCCCAGCCCAAACAGTAACGTAACTAATAATTGGGCCGTGTGGGGTGGCCCACCGGCCGTTTGGCGGCCTGGAATGGCGCGGCCGTTCTGCAATTGTCCCGAATTTCCCAGTGGCCAGCACGTCCCTGGTTAACTGTGACAGAATGGACAGCCAATACTACCAGTGAATATATCAGAATTAACTCCATCAGAAGCAACTTTGTTGTCACATCTCTGTCTTACAGATGAAGGTGAAAGAAGTGGGGGGTGTCATTATTTTTTGCATTAGCTTCATAATTGTTTTTGTTTTCCAGAACTTAGGGGAGAAGAACTAAAACGGAGGGGTGGGGGGCAGGGAGTAAGAATAAATAAGGCACTGGTAAGTCTCCAGTATGGCACAATATTTCCATGAATTGAGATCCAACCGCTGTGAGAGGGGATGAAAGCAAAACAAAAACGTTTTGTTGGGCCCCAAGCTGTGATTTGTGAAACAGCATGAAAGGAGCCCCCCCGCCCACAGCAGTACTCTGTATCCATAACAATCAACACAAATTATGTATAATTAAGATTTTTCCAGTGTTATCATTTTAAACTACTCGGAAATGCCGGTTGTGTATCTGTCCCTTTTATGCCCATACATGGAGATCTATGTAACTGTTTGTGACAGTGTGACCACAAACTGTCACTGTCATTGTTCTGACACATGGCCTAACAATGGTGCACACTTGTTAGGTTGTGTGGACAAACAGAAACCACCAAATACAAAGTTTAAGGTTCTTTATTCAAACACTAACGGTGCGTTTTAACAGCGGGCGACTCTCGGTCGATGCCGGGCAACATCGCCCAAAAGATAAAGAAAGTCTATGAGAGCCGGCGATCGGGCGAAGTGGGCGGGGGGGCGATGAAAGATGGATTTTCTTTATCTTTTTGGACGATGTCGCCCAGTATCGCCCGCTGTTAAAACGCACCGTATCAAACAAATCATTGTCTCTCTCTCACCGTGGCTCTGCACTGGATCCTAAAAGAGTCAGGGTGGGGTTGAGGCCATTTTATGGGTTTTTCAGGAAACGCACCTGCAACCACTGATTGGGCCAATTTGGGCCAAACCATCTTGTCTGTGGACAATGTGTTCTATCTGTCTAAGAGGTTTTCAAGGTGTTAAAGGGGAACATTGGACATTGCATCGAAGGAAAAGCAAAGATCTACAAGCCTAAATGAAACGTACATAATGTATTTTGTCTGTTTATCGCTAGTGAACAGAAATGACAGTATTCTCAGAGTACCCCCTGATTATTTGGTCTGTCTGGTGGGAGGGGCCATGGGGCTATACAGAGGTGAGCAGTTCATTATCAGGCAGTCTGCTGTCGTGTTGATTTTGAAAGCAAATTTTGATTCAGTTTTTGTCATAGTCTTTTTAATCAAATTCCATTTAGTTTTAGTCATATTTTAGTCATTTAAAATGTTTTACTGTTAGTCTAGTTTTAGTCGACTAAATATCATAAGAGTATAGTAGACTAACATGTATTTTGCCGGTGCCTTGATGGCGCCATAAAGGCTGATTTTTACATTACACTTGGTTGCATGCTGAAAATAGCCGATCTACAAGCTCACAACGCGTTGCAGCGTGACGCGTTGTGAGCTTGTAGATCTGCTATTTTCAGAGTGCAATCAAACATAAAATGACGTGTCTATTAGTTCTACTGGATCTCTCTCCAGTAGTCCCTCCCTCTAACATTTTAGTGTAGCTTTTATTTGTTGACGAAATGTTCAATATATTTAGTCTTAGTGTTAGTCATCATAGCTTAGTTTTTATTTCGTTTTTATTTAGTTTTCGTTCGTCATAGTTTTAGTCGACAAAATCAACACTGGTCTGCTGCCTGTGAGTGAGGGGATTCTCAGGAGTTCTCCAGTCTCTGGTCTCCTTTGTTTTTGCCATTATTCTGACACTTGGGGGAAATAAAACTGTGTTAAAAACGTGCCTATCTGCGTGCCTTGCCGTCATTATGAACATGTCTGGTAGTACTTGAAAGTACTAAGGGTTACACACTACCCTCACCCAAGACAGGGGTGTGAAACTGTTTGTCTGTCTCTATCACTTTTATGACAATACTAGAGGTTCGGGCTGCTACGCGGCCCTCACACCTATGGCACTGGCACTACGTCTGCCACGGGGTCTCCTCCCAGTGGGACATGTACAAAGGACCACCCTATAGGCAGTGGTTCCGGGGACCACCAGTGGTCCTTGAGGGGGTTCCAGGTTGTCCCCAGCTAAATGATGGAGAGTTGGTAACCAAATGGAGCCACTCTTTAACTCTTGAGAGCGTAAAATGAAACCAAATGGACCCTTACAGGTCCATTTGGTTTCATGTTATGCTCTCGAGTTATTGTTAAACATCTGCATTACTTAATTAAATAATTGATATTTTGACCAACGTTTGCCAACTCTGGTACCAACATCAATACGGCATGGATGGAATTGTGGTCAAAATCTTATCCAACGATAACAACATATTCTAAGGCTTGGGTCTGAGAGTCTAAATCTCATCAAATGGTGGTCTGTGGCTCAAATGCCGAATAAATAATGGACCTTGATATGAAAAAGGTTGAAAACCACTGCTATAGGGAGACGCTCAGGAGGCATCCGTTCTAGATGCCCGAACCACCTAAGCTGGCTCCTTTCCAAGTGAAGGAGCATGCAGTCTCTCGCGGATAACTGAACTTCTCACCCTATATCTCTAAGGGAGAGGCCAAAAACATCCATGAATTCAAATCTCCATGGGGTGACTAATCGATAGAAAAAAGTCATTTTGGGGGTGAACTATCCCTTTAACACTCTAAAGCTGTACAATGGACGTACCATACATAAACTGTCAAAAATGTTCATGTCAAGGACATGATATCTATTTGGCCGCGGACCCCCATGTCATAATATTTACTTCCAGGGACCCCCCAGAAGCAAAGATTTGAGTTACAAATGTTCACTTTAAAAAGTATTATATTCAAAGATTTGCACAAATGTTCACGATAAAAACAAAAATAGCAGATCTAAAAGCTCATAGCGCGCTCTGTGCCGCGCTATGAGCTTGCATATCTGCTATTTTTGAGTAGCAGCTCAAAGCCACTATGAGCCTGTATGTCTGCTATTTAGCTGGGGGAGCCCCTTGGAACACCCCCAAGGACCGCTGGGGGTCCCCGGACCGCACTTTGAGAACCAACGCCATACATCACTAACATGAAGGACGCCGCATGGACAGGCCTCATTGGCTCCGATCAATGTCTGTTAAGAGAGTCTACAAAACCACACCGTCTGTCTGTCTTTAAGACACTTCTAACTGCCACACGCACACACACACGCACGCACGCACGCACACACACACACAGACGATAGATGTCTGAGTGGCTGTTGTGGTCTGTAATCAAAGGCTATTACGGTGTGGGTACACACACACACACACACACACACACACACACACACACACACACACACACACACACACACACACACACACACACACACACACACACACACACAGAGCATTGATGATGTGTCCAGTGGCCTCTCTGCTTAATGGGGTGTAACAACAGAACGGGGAACAGACGGAGACAGAACTCAAAGAAGAAGAAGAGAGAAGAAACAGTGAGAGAGATGAGACACGATGTAGCACCACTTAAACCATTAAGACCTGGAACTGTGTCATTTTTAGATTTGAGCTAAAAAGCATTATTTTACACTTTGGGCTATTCAAAAATAGCAGATATACAAGCTCATCGCGCGGCACCGAGTGCCGCGCTACGAGCTTGTAGATCTGCTATTTTTGAAAATTCGTGAAAATGTGTGCAAATCTTTGAATATATATATTTTTAAAGCGAACATTTTTAACTCAAATCTTTGCTTCTGGCGGGTCCCTGGAACAAAATATTTTGATGGGGGTCCGCGGCCAAATACATATAATTTTGGGGGTCCTTGACATGAAAAAGATTGAGCACCACTGATATAGAAACATACGTTTTTCAGAAAACTGTTGGGATTTAGGAGACATGTAGAATCGGCTTCAGGTCCCAATGGGTTAAACTGAGCTGAGTCACACGCGCGCACACACACACACACGCACAGGCACACGCACACACTCGCAAAGAATGAAGCAAAAAGCAATTGTGTCCACTGAATACAAATATCTCTGGCTCTCTCTAGTAATCAGGGTGGAGTAGTGATAAATCAAAGGGGGTTGAGTCATTTTTGAATAGACAACTTACAAAATATGGAGAAAGTGGTTCAAGTGTGCTAAAAATAACTGATCTACAAGCTCTACAGTGTATTTTCGGAGCATGACACCCCACGCGCAGCCAAGCATAAAATGACTGTATCTTAGTTCTACCGGATCTCTTCTCCACTAGTTCCTCCGTGACCTTTACGTCTATCTTGTATTTGCTGATGAAATTGTCAATTATATTTAGTCATAGTTTAAGTCATCATAGCTTAGTTTTAATTTAGTTTTCATCAGTGGAAAAGGGTAATCGACGAAAAAAACCTGCGTCATAGTTTTAGCTGACAAAATGAACACTGTTCTGTGTGAACGATCCTCTATAAGGATAATGGGAGAAGTGGAGTCAGGAGAGAGAGAGAGAGAGAGAGAGAGAGAGAGAGAGAGAGAGAGAGAGAGAGAGAGAGAGAGAGAGAGAGAGAGAGAGAGAAGCAGACCCAGTGAGACTAGATAGAAATAACACTCAAACACGGTAGCGTGGGTGGGGTGGGGTGGTGTTGGGGGTGGGGTGGTGTTGGGGGTGGGGTGGCGGGTGTGGGGGTGTGGGGGTGTGGGTGTGCAGCCTAAAGCTGGCTGCATACTGTACTTCAAACGAAGTCAAACTTTGTTCATTCTTTTTTTTCCCAGCTTGCCAAAACCAAACAGGTTCTCTGAGGACCAAAAATGTTTTCTTCCTGTTTTTTTTTCTCAAACCTTCTCCTCTTTCAGAGCCTGAATGTTAAACCCCACACTGATGGAACGGATGTGTGCAGTTTGTTTACATCCACCTGCTAACATGCTTCGACATGGCTCCGGGTAATTTTTTTTGTCATTTCTGGCGACAGACACAGAGGTGGACAAAGAGCTCAACTCCAGTACTTGAGTCAAAGTATAGATACTCCTGGTCAAACATGAATTAACTACAAGGGAAAGTTGCTCTGTCAAAATACTGTAGGTACAGGACTTGAATACTGATGATATCCTCACAAGTGCAGTGGCTAAAGTGTCACGTCATGATTGTCTTTGCACACAAAATGTGTTTCCACATACACTAGATCAGGGGTCTTCAACGTTTTCAGGCCAAGGACCCCTAGCTGAGAAAGATACTGTATAAAATTGTGTTTCAGATTACTTTTTTTGTTTACTTGCTCTTTTTTCCCTCTACACCTATACCTCTTTGCCCAAAATAGCCGATCTACAAGCTCACAACGCCTCGCGCTGCGAGGCGTTGTGAGCTTGTAGATCTGCTATTTTTTGGCTAAAGTTCTCCTCAGAAAAGGGATGCTAGGGTTCACGTGGTTAAGGTAAACAAAATAAAAATCACATCACTCAAAGATTTGGCGGACCCCTGTAGCAACTCTGAGGACCCCTAAGGGGTCCCGGACCCCCTGTTGAAGACCCCTGCACTAGATATTCAGCTGATTCAGCACCCTGGAGAGAGGCCACAGTCGTGGACCAATGGGCCGTAGAGGAACGATGGGAATTTGTTTTCCGAATAATAACACACACCGGCGGTCTAATGGGTCCATGTTATTTTGGTGCGAGACACTAACGATTAAAAAATAGTTTAAAAATGTTTTTTTGTATTTAATTGAAAAAGTTAACACAGCATGACTTTAAGGTTAAGTTGCCTTTGGAAATTGTTATTCAGTTACACTCTCTGTTACTGTTCCCAGAATAGTTAGCATGCAGGGAGCAGGGGGACCGCTGTAAGAGACCATGGGTGAACAGCAAGCATCTGCCAGAAGCATGGGGGTGGAACAGGCTGGCACGGGGGGCTGAGGGGGGCTCCTCACCCACCCCTGTGCCCCCCTGATGCCAGTGGTGGAAGATGTCAGTACAGTTACTTATCTCATTTACTGCCAAGGGCATAATTGACGTGGTTTTGTTTTTGTTTTGGTGCGGTCTGAGTACAACTGTACTCAGACCGCTTTTTGCCAACAATTGAAATCTATTCCGGACTGAAATCTAATCCGGTCAACAACTGAAAGAAATTGGCCGGCCAGACACAGAGGTCAATTACTTTTTCCCGATTCTACCAGACCCCGTGTAAAAATCGTAAAAACGACATTTTCACTGTAGACGGATGGATTAATTAATGACAACCACCCCAATTGTATAAATTATATAGTATTAACATACTCTACCATACTTTTTTTATTTTTTATAAAAACAGTTGTATAGTGCAGCTTTAAGTGAAAAGTAGCAATACCACAACGTAAGACTAATCTGTTACAAGTAAAAGGCTTGTATTAAAAGTGTTACTTGATTGAAAATACAAAAGTATTGGCATCAAAATATATTACCAAAGCAAAAGTACTAAATGTTGTTCAATGAAAATAGCTGATCTGCAAGCTTGTAATGCTTTATAATACTACAACTACTACTACTACTGCTGCTACTACTATCAATAATAATAATGATAATGATAATAATACTAATAATAATAACTCAAATTGCAGTGTGTTTACAAAACTAACTAAGACAAAAATAATGCAGAACATGTCCTCAGATTTAGTCTTTGGTCTTTGGGAGAGAAGATTTGCACGGGCCATGGACAGATAATGAAAATAGGTCAAAATAATGTGACAGACTAAGAAATGAACAGTGCCGTAACCATGGACTGTTGCTGAATTCCATGTGTGTTTGTGTCCCTGAATTAATGCAAAAAATACAACATGCAACCACCAGTACACAGTCAGTCGCCTTCCAGACATGCGACGGTGCAAACCTGTTTAGCCACAGCAACGTAGCAGCTAGCCTGTAGCATTTAATAAAAACTTCAATTTGATATAGCATCAGGATAAACCCGGCTGTACTCAACCTGAGCCTCCCAGCAAACTGGAGATGATGGGCGACACTGAAGAAAGCTTTTTCTCCTGAGAAAATGTTACTTTTAAGAATATTGTCGCTGTGAGGTGGAAACCTTCTATGATCAAAACAGCTACTTTCCACAAAATGGAAAGAAAATAGCCTGTTGTTCCAATGGATCCAATGTAGTTATTATTTAGTCACAAAGTCTTGTTAATAGGCTACTTTTCATCGGTTAAAAATGTATCTATAAAACCCACAGACACACCTAATCACTTTCAACCTAGCCTCGTTCCCAGCCTTACTCATCTGCTAAGAGAAAAGCCTGGTCACGCCCTAATGCAGAGAGTGTCTATAGGGGTGGGCCTTCCGTCGTTCGTATTTCCCCCGGAAACTATCTTTAACATTATGAGAAAAATAAATATGGACACACACAGTGTCATGCCTGACAGCAACGATATAACGTGCAAGATAGTATTAGAGTAATGACTGTGATGTGTGTTGGGACCCTCAAGGGTCCTTGAAGGGCTTCTGAAATCCAAATGGACCCTCACCACTAGAGTTATGGGGGTCTTTGAAATGAAATTCCTTGCCTTGTGTCTGTCTCAGTTTGGAGAAGAGTGGTTCATTGTTAGCTCAGAACCTTTCCATGCCAAGGACCCCTATCTATCTGGCACCAAAACGGCAGGGCAAGAAAAGTGAAAGAAAACTCCACTATCGGCAAAAGAGTGCGTCAAGAGTACAGTCGTAACCCAGGTTTGTTTTTACTAAGACCAGAGGGTTTAAGTGGTGAAGCAGCTGATACTATGAATCACACTCTCCTTGTGACTGTCTCAGTTTGTTGAGGCGAGTGTTTCATCGTTGGCTCTGCTAACAGCTCTCAGTGGTTTGTGGGCCGCAAGGCAGACACACACACGCACACACACACGCACACGCACACACACACACACACACACACACACACACACACACACTGCTGTCACGGTGCCAAACCGCCCGAGGAGACCTGGAGCTCCGCTGTGCCAAAGCCCTGAAGAGAGGGATTCATGTGAAACGATACCTTCACTCTCTAGTGGATATAATAATGGCCTGCTTGTCTTTTTTTATTAGCATTAGACCTGCTGGAGAAGGACTCGCCCATGTCTAAGAAAATACATATTTGTGGATGCTTCACCTTCTGTATAGCCAACGTGTAAACACAGACACACACGCACGCATGCACATATACAAACGCACAAAGGCACGCACGCAGGCACACAGACACACAGACACCCACTAGAGCATTGGTTATCAAAGTGGGGTCCGGGGACCCCCAGGGGTCCTCGGAGGGGTTCCAGGGGGTCCCCAGGAGAATGTGTTAATATTGCATCACAATAATTGCAACCACTTTAATGGGCTTGTAGATCTGCTATTTTTGAAAAATAGTGAACATGTGTGCAAACCTTTGAATATACATTCGGTCCATTTGGTTCCATTTGTACACTCTCAGTGTTACAGACCCAAAAGGGTTAATTTGGTTCCTAACTATCATTTAGCTGGGGACCCCCTGGAATTCCCCCAAGGACCCCTGGGGGTCCCCGGACCCCACTTTGAGAACCAACGCTTTACATGACAAAGTCTGAGAACAACTGCACTAGAGAGCAAATCATAGTCCCCTCCGAGAGAGAGAGAGAGAGAGAGAGAGAGAGAGAGAGAGAGAGAGAGAGAGAGAGAGAGAGAGAGAGGGGTCCTGAACATAGCCCACAATTGTCTGTAGCTACTGTCCATGGTTCTGAAATAACTGTTGCTGCTGTCCATGGCACTGAAGTAACTGTTGGTGCTGTCCATGGTTCTGAAGTAACTGTTGGTGCTGTCCATGGTACTGAAGTAACTGTTGCTGCTGTCTATGGTTCTGAAGTAACTGTTGGTGCTGTCCATGGTTCTGAAATAACTGTTGCTGCTGTCCATGGTACTGAAGTAACTGTTGGTGCTGTCCATGGTTCTGAAATAACTGTTGGTGCTGTCCATGGTACTGAAGTAACTGTTGCTGCTGTCCATGGTACTGAAGTAACTGTTGGTGCTGTCCATGGTACTGAAGTAACTGCTGGTGCTGTCCATGGTACTGAAGTAACTGTTGGTGCTGTCCATGGTACTGAAGTAACTGCTGGTGCTGTCCATGGTACTGAAGTAACTGTTGCTGCTGTCCATGGTACTGAAGTAACTGTTGGTGCTGTCCATGGTTCTGAAGTAACTGTTGCTGCTGTCCATGGTACTGAAGTAACTGTTGCTGCTGTCCATGGTACTGAAGTAACTGTTGCTGCTGTCCATGGTACTGAAGTAACTGTTGCTGCTGTCCATGGTACTGAAGTAACTGCTGGTGCTGTCCATGGTACTGAAGTAACTGCTGGTGCTGTCCATGGTACTGACGTAACTGTCGCTGCAGCTACTGTCCAGGTGTATTTGTTTGAAGGTTAAATCTCTATATTGTGAAAATCATTGTTATAGAGCAGTGTTTCTCAACCTCTTTTGGGTCTTTGGCCCCTATCCATTATCCAGGTCTCTTACCGACCCCCCACACCCAATTAAAACGTACGCTTTATTGGTGGCGTCTGCTACTCTCACTACTAGTTATAGCATATAAGCATATGGTCTCTGTCAGGTGGACACCTCACATGTCCAAGACTGTTACTTTTCAGGATTCAAATCCATATAGAATAAAAATAAATACAATGAAAACAGAAAAGGGTCATTATATTGAATGCTATACGTCTGCTATACTATGCATCCATCTCTGAGCTGATCAGGTGTGCATAAGACTTTGTTGATTCAAATTCAAACATGTAAAAGTAGCAGATTCACAAGCTCGAAACGCGTCGCTTCGAGCTTGTGAATCTGCTACTTTTGATGCTTTTGTGTGACTCTGTAGTATGCGTGTGCGTGTGTGCGTTTGTGCGTGCGTGTGTGTGTGTGCATGTGCGTCCATGCACGTGTGGAGGGGTCTTATAGCTTGTTGTGTCAGCTTGAAGAAGTGGGGGCTCCATTGAATGAAAAAAGAGTTTGGGGACCACTGTTCTGGGCTACCTCAGGAGTCCAACAGCAACAACAATAGTCTGCCTCCTCCACTGTCACAAAGACCAGCCACTGAACCTCCTGCCTCTGTCTCCTAGCGAACCTCCTGCCTCTGTCTCCTACTGAACCTCCTCCTCTGTCCCCTATAGGGCATAGCAGTGGCGGCCATTTTCTGGTTCCACTTCAAAATAGTCAATGCATTTTTCCCATTGACATTACCAAAAATATTTATATAAATTAATTTAAGCCTAGAATCAAGCCATCCAGGGTCCTGGTGAATCATGACCATAAAACATTTTTTTCTGTGATTTTATTTTATTTTATATTTAATTATATGATATACTATATTTAATAAATACCCTTTGTTTTGCCGTTTTCAAAGAAGCTTTTTCACAGAATCAAACGTTTTATGGTCATGATTCACCAGGACCCTGGATGGCTTGATTCTAGGCTTAAATTAATTTATATAAATATTTTTGGAAATGTCAATGGGAAAAATGCATTGAGTATTTTGAAGTGGAACCAGAAAATGGCCGCCACTGCTATGCCCTATAGTGAACCTCCGCCTCTGTCTCCTACCGAACCTCCTCCACTGTCCCCACTCCCCAATAATGAACCTCCTCCTCTTGTCACACGGTCCAGCCAGTCGACCTCCTGTCTCCGTCCCCAATGAATAGCATGATTTTCCTTTGTTGCATCTGATTACTCTTCTTGTTTCTGAAACAATACGGGGAGCAGCTGTTCATATTTTTATAAAAGTTTCAGACTGATTAAAGGCACGCGGAGGGACTGTTATTCATGCGTTGAATTAGAATGAAAAAATAAAGTAAAAAACAACCTAAAACTTGTTGGCATGCCGACACATTCTCACACACAGGCGTCAGTTATTGCTGCTCTGTGATTTTCACTCTGCGCACGGTTGCCAGATCTGCTTATTATAATTTCCCCGCAAATATTTTATTTGAAAATAGCCGATCTACAAGCTCACAACACGTCGCATCGCGACGCGTTGTGAGCTTGTAGATCTGCTATTTTCAAATAGCTGATGTATATGTTTAAAGTGCTCGCGTGGCCCATAGTCACTTCTTTTGGGCTGGTTTTCCTAGACCTGGTTGCTTGTTTCTCTCACAGAATCTGGCAACACTGTCTGTCCCCTGAAACGTCAAGTTTTGACATGTCGGGACACCATGGCGACGTCACATGTTGACAAAACTATGCCTAAACTCTGACCCTAATCCTAACCTCACAAAAAAATATCCACATGTTGACAAACTAGACATAGATAATGTTGTGGACACTTTATTTTACATTGCGTAATTGCGTAACATCAAAGACGCTTATTTTTTTTAGCCTTTCAGCTAGTTATTCTCTCAATAAAGTTGTTTTTGTTTGTTCTATTTTTGTAAAGCTACTTTGAGCACTTAGAAAAAGTGCTATTGTCAGTGTTTTTGTTTTCCTTTGTCTTCTGCACTGTAACTGTATCTGTTATTGTTTTACTTACTTTGCTTTATGCATCCTAATGTCGTTGTATAATTGTGTTTGCTTTGCTTAATGCTCTGTGTAAAGCCCATTCAATTGCCTTGCTGTTGAAATGAGCTATACAAGTAAAACGGCCTTGCCTCTAAAAATTGGATGTTTTACTATCATTATCATTATTATTATTATTACCCGGAAATACCGGTCTACACATTTGTGACATGAGACATGAGAGCACCGAAGTACAGACTTCAGTGCAGTGGTGGAAAGTAACTGGGTACATTTACTCAAGTACTGTACTTAATTACAATTAACTCCACCACAATTATTTGAAATGAGTTACTTTGTAGATAACAAAACATACATCAGCCCTATATATATACTTCAGCCATTTGAAAATAGCAGATCTACAAGCTCACAACGTGTCGCTTTGCGACGCGTTGTGAGCTTGTAGATCGGCTATTTTCAAAAGATTCGTACACATTTTGAAATGGGACATTCTCCGTAATGAGTAATGTTTACATTTTGTACTTTAAGTACGTTTTGATGCCAATACTTGTGTACTTTTACTCAAGTACATTTTTAATTCCAGACTTTTACTTGTAACAGAATATGTCTACATTGTGGAATTAATACTTTTACTCAAGTACAACATCTCAGTACTTCTTCCAGCTTCAGCTAAAAAGCATTATTTTACACTTTGGCTATTCAAAAATAGCAGATCTACAAGCTCATAGCGCGGCACCGAGTGCCGCGCTATGAGCTTGTAGATCTGCTATTTTAGAAAAATCCTGAAAATGTGTGCAAATCTTTGAATAGATATATATATTTTAAAGCGAACATTTGTAACTCAAATCTTTGCTTCTGGGGGTCTCTGGAACAACATATTTTGAGATGGGGGTCGGCGGCCAAATACATATACATTTTGGGGGTCCTTGACATCAAAAAGTTTGAAAGCCACAGACATAGCTTTTTTTTCAAAAAAACTATTAGGATTTAGTAGAATCGGAACCTCAGGCCTTAATGGGTTAAAGCACAATTAGCCGCACAGACAAAGGCATGCACACTGTCTAAGTGTGAGTGACAGACGAGTGGGCGCACATGGCTGAGTCAGGCTAGGAGCTGAGGGAACGGAAATAAAACGAACGTGATTGAGCGAATGAACGAGGGATTTCAATATTTTAAAAAATGTAGCGAGATGATCGTTAACACGCCGTTATGTTTTTAATGGCAGTGAAAACAGGGCCGTTGGGGAGGAGGGGATTAATTGCTGTAGAGAAAAGAAGGCCACCTGTCATCATTATACACAGTCTACTGACACTGCACACGCACGCAAACACGCACATGCACACACACGCACACACACACAGCTGTGTGTGAGTCTTCAAAATGCCCAGAAACTAGCACAGCGTGGAGGGAAGCACCATGAGGGAGTTATACCGGAGAGAGAGAGAGAGAGAGAGAGAGAGAATTATATATATATATATCTAAACCGCTCACAAAATGTAAGGAAACTTGAATTTGGGCCATTATATCTCCCCTTTACTAATACCAATCAGTAAAGTGTTATATATCATTTTTATCGGTGATTAGTCACCTTTACAACGAGGTACAGCTTGTAAGCATCGGGCATTCATGGAATGAGCAACACAGGCAAACGTGTGGGTAGCGCCGAGCAAAAATGTGCCAAAATGGCCTGTTAGACTTTTCTGCTGACATTCAATGTCGTGACATTCATGACATTCAATGGGCTTCAGGTGTGTGCCAGTCACAGGTGTGTGACTGCCTCACAGGTGAGTGACTGGCACCTGCACATGGGTTCTGCAACTTTGTTGAGTTTGTGTATGCTCCAAGCAGCAACACTGCCCCCATGGAAAGATGCCACTTTTGTCAGGATAAGGCCCGTGCAACAGGGCAAGTGAAGCTGGTGTTCCGTTATGCAGAGTGACAGCATTATTTGGTGTTAGCCCTGGTACCATTTCCAAACTTAGGACTAAGTTCTGTGAGACTGGTTAAGTCAACAAGGAATACAACAACCCAGACCCCTTGCTTCACTGAGGAACCATAGATTTACAGGCAAGATATGCACAACGGTACCAAAGACAGATGTCAAAGTTGCAGGGCCCATGCTCAGGTGCCAGTCACACACCTTTGACTGGCACACACCTGCCTGCAAATGGTACCAGGGCTAAGACCAAATAATGCGTAATCTGCGTAACGGACCACCAGCTTCACTTGCCCTATTGCACGGGCCTTATCCTGAAGGGACAAATGTGCCATCTTTCTCTGTGGGCAGTGTTGCTGCCTGGAGCATACACAAACTCAACAAAGTTGCAGAACCCATGTTGCAGAACGCAAAGTTGCAGAACCCACCTCTCAGCAGGTGTGCGCTGGCAGGTCGCTCAAAACAAGAGCGATTACCAGCAAAAGCATATTGGGTGATTTTGGCACATTTTTGCTCGGCGCTACCCACACGTTTGCCTGTGTTGCTCATTTCATGAATACCTGATGCTTACACGCTGTACCTCGTTGTAAAGGTGACTAATCACCGATACAAATGATATATAACACTTTAAAGGGGAGATATAATGGCCCAAATTCAAGTTTCCTTACATTTTGTGAGCGGTTTATATATCTATATCTATATCTATATATATATATATATATATATATATATATATATATATATATATACATATTATATATTAGTTTTTGCACCACAAAACCTTTCTCCCTGGACGAGTTCATACCAACAGACCCAAGTGAGTGCACACAATGGGAGAAGAAGCCGATCAGACTGCCTTGCTTGGCCCAGTGGATGGGAAATTTAGATATAAAAAAAAACTCTCTGATGGAAGTGTGGATAAAAACACGGTTTTGTGAAGATTGTGCAACAAGGAATTTGCATATCACCTCAATGCTAAACATGTTGCAGCTAGCGTGGAAAGCCAGAGCTAACGTTAACGTAGCCGCGGATAATGACAACGTTAGCCAGAGCTAACATTATGGATAAAGATAACGTTAGTCCGACTCCTAGTAGGAGTACAAGGACCATTGTTCAACACTTTATGTTCAACACTTTATGTCTTTATGTTCAACTGTTGGTCTGTTCATTATTTTGGCCAAGGATATTGAGGGAGAGTTGGACTGTACTTGAAAGTATTGTGTTTAAACTTGTCCTTGAGTTTACAGCAGTTCCTTGAATTTATAAAGGCTACCTGAATCGCTGAATATATTCCCACAATTGCTGCACTTTATGGTAAAACTTGCACTGATCTGTTGGTCTGTTTAGTACCACCTTGATAAAAAAAAGAAACTATATTTTGTTGCTTAAACTTGTATGTATTCACTCATTGTTTCACTCGTATACCAAAATCGTTTTTAATCAAAATTGTATAAAACACAACCTTCTGGATTAAAAGTCATGGATCAAAACATAATTATGCAAATTGCATGTGTGGGAAAATGCATTTTGTAAGGCCAGAATTATTATTATTGTAATGTTTTTTGGGGGCCAATCTTCAGTGTCTGGCTAAAGTTCAGTGTCTGGCTGAAGCAGGCTGTCGTCTGCCCAAGGAGTGCAATATTTGTTAATGAGCATCTTGACTTAAAAGAATAAAAACTTTTAATCACACCATAGCATCTGCTCTGCCCGGAAACTCATCCTCGTACTGCATGATTAGCTCAAGCTGATTTACACTCGCTCACTGAACATAGCCCATCGACAAGCTCACAATGCATAGCAACTAGTGGCAGACAAAGTACTCAAATGTTTTGTTTACTGTAAGTAAAAGTATCAATACTGCAATGTAGAAATACTCTGTTACAAGTAAAAGTCCAGAATTCAAAATGTACTTGAGTAGAAGTACAAATGTACCTTAAGTAGAAAGTAGAAATAAGTACTCATTATGCAGAATGTCCCATTGCACGAAGTTTTCAAATGTATAAAATCATTTTTGAAAATAGCAGCTAACAATGTGAGCTTGTAGATAAGCTATTTTCAATTGGCTAAAATGTATATAGGGCTGAAGTGGGTAATGTATGTTGTGTAATAATAATCCAAATCTACAAAGTAACTAGTGACTAAAGTTTTCAAATCATTGTAGTGGAGTAAAAGTATAATATTTGCCTCTGAGTTGTAATGGAGTAGAAGTAAAAGTACTGACAAATAGAAATACTCCAGTAAAGTAAAATATACCTAAAATATTGACTTAAGTACAGCACTTCAGTATATGTACTTAGTTACTTTACACCACTGTATTTTACACTTTGGCTATTCAAAAATAGCAGATCTACAAGCTCGTAGCGTGGCACCGAGTGCCGCACTACGAGCTTGTAGATCTGCTATTTTTGAAAAATCGTGAAAATGTGCAAATGTTTTAATATATATCTTCATTTAAAGCAAACATTAACTCAAATCTTTACTTCTGGGGGGTCCCTGGAACAAAATATTTTGAGATGGGGGTCCGCGGCCAAATTCATATCATTTTGGGGGGTCCTTGACATGAAAAAGTTTGACAACCACTGATATACTAGAAACATACGTTTTTTTCCAGAAAACTATTAGGATTTAGAAGACATTTTGCAGAATCGGAACCTCAGGCCTCTAATGGGTTAAAGATTTTCCACTATTTCCGTTGGGGGACACTGAGGGTAGATTTGAGCAACACAGTCAGTCTCACTCCCGACGACAATATGTGCCTTCCAGGGCCACTCATAGACATTCATAGAATTCCTCAAAAGGCACCCTGCGCCTTCTTAGGCGTTCCATTGATAATACATTGAACTGACACACAACGTGAGCTAAGAGACTTGGTTGAAATGCACCAGACCACACTGTGTTGATTTGAGAGACAGACAGACAGACAGACAGAGAGAGATGGTGAGTCCCGTGTGGTGATAGATGTCGCCGTGCTCGACAGATAAATCTTCTTTACGAGCAATCAATGTGCCATCGTACCCAACGAGAGCTGTCACACACACACACACACACACACACACACACACACACACACACACACACACACACACACACACACACACACACACACACACACACACACACACACACACACACACACACACACACCTCTCTCCCTCTCGCTCATATTAATATTCCAGCCATGCTATTCTCAGCAGGATAACACAATACTAGAACCAGACGCCATATGAGCCCAAAGCATGGCCTGATGATGTGGCTTATTATTGTGCAGGTGCTGAATATTCTACACCAGGGGACTTCAACGGACCCCCTGTAGTAACTCTGAGGGCCCCCTAGGGGTCCCGGACGCCCTGTTGAAGACCCCTGTTCTACACAATGAACAGCTTTGGTGATATCAGTACATTACAATATTCAAAATACCAGTCGATATTTAGCCTCATATCACAAAATCTTAACCCATTAAGACCGGGAACGCATCTGGGTGTCATTTTAAGATGTCTTTGGCCATTCAAAAATAGCAGATCTACAAGCTCATAGTGCGGCACCGAGTGCCGCACTATGAGCTTGTAGATCTGCTATTTTTGAAAAATCATGGACATTTTAAATCTTTGAATATATTCTATAGACAGTTTAAAAAAACAAACGTTTCTTTAATCATTTTTATCCCTCGATTTTGTAACCCTTTTTTTCACCCGGTGCCAATTTGCTAAGTGATCCTGGGCACTACACTCCCCCCACCAGCCTAGGGAGGCCAAGGCCGAGCTCATGCCTCCGAAAAAAAAGAAGAAAAAAAACGTTTCTGTTAAATCAGTGGTGCTCCAACCTTCCATGTCAAGGACCCGCAAAATAATACTTATTTGGCCGCGGACCCTCATCTCAAAATATTTTGTTCCAGGGACCCCCAGAAGCACAGGTCGGAGTTCAAAATGTTCGCTTTAAAACATTCAAATATATATTAAAAGATTTGCACAAAATGTCAAGATTTTTCAAAAATAGCAGATCTACAAGCTCATAGTGCGGCACTCGGTGCCGCACTATGAGCTTGTAGCTCTGCTATTTTTGAATAGCCAAAGAAATCCACAGATGCGTGCCGGGTTTTAATGCGTTAATATTGCCCGTACAGCCCTAGTTTGCATATCCGTCGTGATTATTGTGTTTGTAAAGTAAATATTTCTAGTGGAAAAGGCGCGCCACTCAATATCAGTAAATGAGATCTTGAACCTCCCTCTCAAACACCCATTGAAGGTCATGGAGTTTTTAATTACTTGTGTTTTTTGGGGGAGTTTATACAGTCTCTGAATAAATTAATCACACGGATCTACGAGGACAATTTGTATTTCAGAACCAGTTTGTCTCAACGTGATGAGTTGAATATTTATTGGCCTTCTTATTGTCCCCAATGCGGGGGGAAAAATACACATCATTTTCTACGTTGTAATTACGATCGCCATCAGACTTAATATTTCTACATTCCTACTTCTGTATTTCTTCTACGTTGCTGCGTCATATTTGTGTGAACCAGACGAAGCAAACCAAGTTATTATTTTTAACACGTCTCACAAAAGAATCGTGCACACAGCTGCAGACAGTGGAGTCAGAACACTGCTGCACGAGTCCATACTAATTAAATACCAAGGAAGTGGAGCATAAAACTCCAGTTCCAGTGGTGGACAGACTCGAGTACTGTTCCAGTGTTGATTTCATCGACTAAAACTATGAAGAAAATGTTTCGTCGACTACCTTTTTTCACTGACGAAAACTAAATAAAAACTAAGCTATTATGACTAAAACTAAGACTAAATATATTGATGATTTTGTCAACAAATAAAATCTAGACTGAAATGTTAGTGAGGGACTAGTGGAGAAGAGATGAAGAACTAAAAGACAAGTAATTTTATGTTTGGTTGCGTTCGGGTGTTGCGCTCTGAAAATAGCCGATCTACAAGCTCACAACGCGTTGCGCTGCGAGTGTGGGCGTTGTGAGCGTTGTGAGCTTGTAGATCGGCTATTTTCAGCATGCAACTAAGTGTAAAATCAGGCATTAAGACGCTACCAAGGCACGGCCAAAAAATATTTTAGTCGACTAAATCAACAGTAGATTTAGTCGAGTAGAACCATATTCAGAATCAGTTGACTAAAATATGACTAAAATAAATGGATTTTTATTCAAAAGACTATGAGTAAAACTAAATTTGCTGTCAAAATCAACACTATACTGTTCTTAACCCATTCAATGCTTAAACATATGTGTCATTTTAAGATGTCTTTGGCTATTCAAAAATAGCAGATATAATAGCAGATATAAAAGCTAAAAGCACTATTCACAAATAAACTTTATTTGTATAGCACCTTTCATGACATGAAATGCAGCTTAAAGTGCTTTACAGAGCAAGAATACAATTACAGTTACAACTAATTTAACACTAAAGCAAAAAATAAAAGCAAAAGCATAAAACAACATTAAAATAGTAGTGAATCAGGGAATACAGTGAGGACATGGATAACAACACAGAGATTTAAAAATCAACCAAAATATCAGCTAAAAGCAAGAGTGAAGAAGTAGGTCTTGGGCTGTGCTTTAAAGCTATCGACAGAGGCTGCCTGTCTTAGGTGTAATGGGAGTTTATTCCACGCTGTCGGTTCGTAGAAGCAGAATGCTGCTTCACCGTGTTTTTTATGTGTCATTGTAGGCACCTCGAGCAGGTCAGCACTTGAAGACCTGAGGGGCCGGTTTAGAACATATCTAGGCAGGCAGTCAAAGAGGTAGGAAAGTGCCAGACCATTAGAGCTTTATAAACTAGTAAAATAATTTTAAAATCAATCCTAAAAAAAAAATCACACCCTGTGTGAAGGTAGCGGCGCCTTTGATACATTTTGTCATCGATATGTGTTTATAATGTGTTTATAGCCATGTGTAATTAGTAATCAAGCCGAGAGTAAACTTCTTCTTCTTCTTTCGTGTAACGTCAGAGGTCCAACTCGGTGTCGTGTAGCCATGCCCGCATCTCTGGTCCTAGGTCAAAGAGGCTGGCTTCCGAGGGTGGTCTATATAAGGGGCAGATGGTGATTATATGGTCGGCGGTCTGCTCAGGGTCGCCGCACTCGCATGCCGCACTGTCCGCCAAGCCCCACGTCTTCATTGATGTTTTAAAGCGACCGACCCCAGTTCGTAGACGGTTCAGTGTGGTCCATTGCCGGCGTGGTAGGTCATCTCCTCCAAAGGCGCCATCTCCTGGGTCCCAGATGTAACGGTGGATTCGGGAGGGCCCGGCTGACTCCCACTCCTCCTTCCAAGCTGCTGCCAACCATGCATCTCTGGAGATGTCCTCAGAGGTGGAGTTGAGCATCTCTTGTGCTGCCTTGTTGTAGGGGTGGCGGGACTTGAGTCTGCTTGGAGGTGCTGGTGTTATTGTGGTGTTGTGCAGGATGTGCCAGTCATACTTTTGTGCCTTCCTGGCCAGGGCGAGGGTGGCAGCCTCCCGTCGGAGGCCGGCCGGTGCTATTCCCGCGAGGACTGGCAAGAGGGACACAGGGGTAGGCTTTAAGCATCCAGTTATAATTCGGAGTGAGGTATTGATAGCCACGTCGACCTTTCTCGCATGTGGGCTTCTGCTCCAGACTGGGGCGCAGTATTCCGCTGCAGAGAAGACCAGGGCTTGGGTGGATATTCGCAGCGTCTTAGCGGAGGCTCCCCAGGTTGTTCCAGCGAGGCGGCGGATCAGCGCGACCCTGGATGTCACCTTGGCCTTGACTTCTTCCAGATGTTGTTTGAAGGATAATGTCCGATCCAGACGCACTCCAAGGTACTTCGGGGCTTGCTGGACCTCCAGACATTTGTTGTCGACGCGCACCTCAAGTTCCCTCCTGGCTTCTCTGGTGCTAAGGTGGTATGCCGCTGCGACTGTCTTTCCGACGCTGAGCTGTAGACGCCACCTTCGAAGGTATGCTACCAGTGTGCCCATGTCTTCGTTAAGACCCTCTTCCATCGCCTTCCACGTTGGTCGGCTCAGCATGATGGCAAGATCGTCTGCATAGCCATACTTTCTGGATGCTGTATCAGGTAGGTCATGGATATAAACATTGAACAGCATCGGTGAGAGAACAGACCCCTGCGGTACCCCGTTCCTCAGTCTTCTGAGCCTACTGCACTGGCCACTGCTGGTCTGGAGGATGAAGCTGCGGTTGGAAAGTGTCTCCATGATGAATTTCACCATGTGGCGGTCCGGTATTGTCCTCAGCAGCTTCAGGTGGAGTCCCCGGTGCCACACGGTGTCACACGCAGCAGTCAGATCCAGGTACACTACCCCAGCTTTCGTATTATCCTGGAAGCTGTCCTCGATGTCCTGACAGAGTAGTGTTACCTGGTCTGCTGTTGATCTTCCACGACGGAAACCAGCTTGTTCCCGTGGGAGCTGTGAGTCCACCACTGGCTCGATGCGGCTATGAATCATCCTCTCCAAGATCTTAAATGGCACACAGAGCAACGAGATTGGTCTGTATGACTTGGGGTCTTCAGCAGGTTTATTTGGCTTCGGCAGAGCTATAACAGAGGCACGGCGCCAAGTCTTTGGGAGCTTTAATCTCCGGTAGCATGATGTGTAGAAAGCACAGAGCCAGTCAGATGTTGTTGTGCTCTGGTGGATGACGAATTCCGGGTGGATGTTGTCACGGCCAGGGGATTTGCCTGGCTTGAGCTTTCTCATGGCCTCACTGAGTTCCTCTGCTGTGAATTCTCCCGAGAGGTTGGAATCGACACTGGCCGCTCCCGAGATGCAAGACACCTCACGCGATGTCAGTCGGGCAAAGTCTTTGTCAGCATCCGGGAAGTGGCCGTTCTTCAGGAGCTGTGATGCGATGGCGTTTGCTGTGACTGGGCAGCTGTGGGGTGTTGTATTTCTGCCTGTGAGCTGGTTGATGGTCTGCCACGCCTTGCGACTAGAATGGGTGAAGTCGATTGATTCAACGACTTCTGTCCATCTGGCCCTGCGGGTGGTATCCAGCTTCTGGAGCAGTGCTGCTGCAGTCACGTCCACCTCGTCTCTGGAGCTAGCCCTCTGGTGGTCGCTCAGGAGGCGGCTGCATTCCTCGTCCCAACCTGGGATGTAATTCCTGTTATAGCCACGTGGGATGGTCTTCTTTGCCGCACCCAGGAGGACCTGGCAGTAGGCTGCATAGGCCACATCCAGGTCGGCTGAGTCTGGGTCTGGTAGGCCAGCTGACCTTCTTTCAGTCTCCTCAGCATACGACTCCCAGTTGGCCTTTCGGAAGTTCCATCGCTTGACGGGTTTCCCTGGTACCGGTTCCACCAGTGATGGGACTTTAATGATGGATGGTCGGTGATGTGAGCGGGGAAACCTGTCCAGGACGCGTCTCTCCGGTTTCGGGTCGTTACTGTGGCAGATGGCGAAGGCCAGGTCCGGGTTGGTAGAGGTGTTCCAGCGTGCAGAGAAGAAGGTTGGAGGCTCCTTGGGGTCGTACAGCAGAAGAGCATCGGTGTTGGAGGCCCATTCACTCAGCGCCACTCCATTAGGTGTTGTGTGGTTGTAACCCCAGTCTGTGTGCTGACAGTTGAAGTCACCTGCATAGATGGCGGGTGCAGTTATTGATGGGAGTGACGTTGCGGACAGCTCTGATGGTGGGGGCTTGTATACGTTGACGACTGATGTTTCCTGGATTTTTGTAACTAGCCACTCGATGTTAGAGCCTGGTGGGGATTGGCTACTGGCTGACCAGCTTATTTCAGTCCGGACGAACGTTGCCACACCGTGTTGCTTGCTGTAGATGGACCCAGCGAGATGGAACCCAGGGATCTTGAGGATGTTGTCGGATGTGCAGTGTGTCTCCTGCAGGAGCAGAACCGCTGCCCCGTTGGAATCAGCCAGGTGACGCAGGACTTCGAGTTTGGAGGTTGTAAGGCCCTCGACATTGAGTTGAAGCACTGACAGGCCTCGGTTTTCGACGGTCGGGATGACTGCCCGTCCGCCGGTCCTAAACCTGCCAGCTCGACGTTTGGTTGGCGACATTAGTTTCACAAGTTGGTCTCTCACCATTTCTTGTTACTTGCGGAGGAGGCCACGTGGAGGCTGTCGTCTTCTCCCCGAGAGTAAACAAAAGCGTGGATCAACGTGTTTGCATCGTCCAACGACAGATAGGCTCTAATTCGCACAATATTTCTGAGATGAAAGAAAGCAATCTTGGTAACATGATTAATGTGTGTATTAACCTATTGCATGCCAATCACGTAGATCTACGTGAACCTATTTATAGCCGCCACGTGCCAATCGCGTAGATCTACGTGAAGTGAAAAAAAAATCAAAATAAAAGTTTTTTTTTTTTTTTTTTGGTCCAATTTGACCCAAAGACCAAGGATATATGATTTATCGAAGATATAGGGGTCTATCCACTTCCTTTTTAACTTAAAACTTAAAAAATATTCATCTGCTCCTAGTACTTTTTTGTTTTTCAATGAAAAATCTCTGGCACTGGCTAGAAATTTTCAGAAATAATCTCTGGCAGTTAAAGGGTTAAAATTCAATTCAGAAAAAAATGATGACAATTTGGTCAGTGTTTGACCAGTTTATACAGTACTACTTTGCTTACTAATTTTTTTTTTTTTGTGGGGGGGGGGGGGCTTTTTATGCCTTCATTTATAGGACAGTAGACTGACAGGAAAAACGGGAGAGAGATGTGGAGTGACACGAAGCAAAGGTCGTTGGGATCAGTACTCGAACCCGCGACACGCTGTCACGCTGGTATTGCAGCCTAGGGTGCTTGGACTGCCACGCTGCACCCCAGGCCTATATTGTTTACTTTTGGTGAAGTAGTGGTCTTTTCATTTCATTTCTTAATTAAAAAGGTCTTACAAATCCTTAAATTGTCACTTTAGTGTGGGGACCCCCCTGAAAATGTTTTGGGGACCCCCCCCCCCCAAGGTTGAAAACCATTGATTCATGGAACTGTAACAATTAAGTGTTGGTGGAATCATGGCTAGTAGGTCTACTTCATGACAACATTCATAATGTTATTACGACCTGCACTGAAGTGGCCAATTGTGGACATATGTGACATCTTACGACATGTGATGTCCCCCCTATCCAAATATGGATGTGTACACCACGGCAATAATAGTATAAAAGGGAGGTGAAATAGCACTCACAGCTCACAAAAGTAATTGATATACCAGATGACCAAATTGACAATAAGCTGTATTTGAAATCAAAGATCAAATCAATTTAAGACTTAATTCCCTGGACTGTGCATCACTTTGTTTCCAGAGACTCCCCTGAGTGCTGGTAAAACGATTGATCTGACTCCATTCCGTCGGTCAGAATGTTTCACTGGACACTTCATCTGAGAAGACGATGGGGAGGACGGAAGAAAACATTACGCCGTTGTCGCAGCGGGGCACCAGGTGTACTGTTTTGGAGGCCCATCCGACGGGGACAACAAGGACCAGATAAATGTCAATGTCTTCAACACAGTCTCTTTACGCTGGGTGAAGTTACTTCCAGTGACAATTTGTAGAAGAGGACGTCCCCTTGAGATTCCCTCCATGCGTGAGGGATACACAGCTGTGCTGATAGAACACGCCATCTACATCTGGGGAGGATCTAAGGTGATTTATGCGTTTGATGTCAACACCAACAGATGCAACCGACACCGCAATCTGATTTATGCGTTTGATGTCGACACCCACAGATGGTTGAAGCACAATGTTTCTGGGACTGTTCCAGAGTGGAGGCTGTTACACTCAGCCTGTGTACTGGGGAAGGTCATGTATGTCCATGGAGGAATGACCCAACGTAGTGGAGACACCAATGACACGTACAAGTTGGACACCACCACGATGGTCTGGGCTTTAATTAACCCATTAAGACCTGAGGCCGCTTCTAAACATTTTCAAAATCCTAACAGTTTTTTTGAAAAAAAAAAATAATAATAATTTTCACGATTTTTCAAAAATAGCAGATCTACAAGCTCGTAGCGCGGCACTCGGTGCCGCGCTATGAGCTTGTATATCTGCTATTTTTGAATAGCCAAAGACATCTAAAGTGACACAGATGCGTTCCAGGTATCAATGGGTTAACACCAGAGGCACTCCACCATTAGCCTGGTAAACCCTCCCTCCGGAAATCTCATTTCAATTCGATTTCAGAAAGGAGTCTGGTCTGAAACGCCTTTCTGCAATAATCGCTGTGGGCTGGAGTTGGGCGGGAGTAATACCGTTGACTGACAACCCCTTCAACCAATGATCGTTTTTCCCCTTCAGCCAATGAGCAGTTCAATTTGACGAGCTCCAGACTATGTGACGCAACGGGACTTTTGGGACGGCCATGCCGAAAATAGGTTGCCTTATTGGGATACATGCGTGTCACTCCCCGCCCCTGCCGGTTCTCTAAATTTATATTTTTAAATAGGCTCTGTCATGATTAATTGACCACATATATGAAGTTAAACAACTAAATTCTATCCAAACGATATCTTATAAGTAAATTCCGTGCCTCAAAAAAGAAGTTTGAAAGCGTTATAAAACTGAAAGTAAGAAGTGAAGGCACTCGCACAAACAACAATGGCTGCCGTTCGTCTTTTTTCGGCGGCTCTCAGGCTGCACTCGGGTTCATTCGGGCTCACTCGAACTCGCCACCTGATTGGCCAACTGTCGCTGTCAATCACAGAACAATGAGCGACGACGCTGATAGGCTCGTCGGCTCGGCGAGCAGAGCGATTATTGGAGAAAGGCGTTTCAGACCAGACTCCTTTCTGAAATCGAATTGAAATGAGATTTCCGGAGGGAGGGTTTACCAGGCTACTCCACCATGGCCTTCAAGAGGTCACTCTGCCACCATTATCGGGACAAAGATGTTTGTATTTGGGAGCGCATGTTCCATCAGAGTGTTTGACACAGAGACCGACTGCTGGCTGAGCACGCCTTCTGCACGTCAGTTTCCTCCGAGGCCGTGCCGGTGTCCGTCAACCTTTGCCTACAATGGAGAGCTGTACATATTTCATAATCACAAATATAAACAGGCCGTACATGATCTGTGGAAATTCTGTCCAGAGGCTTATATTTGTAAGAAGGTTGAGCCCAAGGGGAAAGGCCTGTGTCCAATGTATGATATGAGCTGTTGCATGGTGGGAGATTGTATTTTCCTCTTTGGAGATCACAAGGGCCTGTTCAGTCCTAGTCTTGATACGTTATGTAAACTAGCAGCCATTCAGTACGGTCTGGAGCGGTCTGGACTCCCACACAACATCAGGTGGGAAATGGTAGCCATGACAACCACCAACAACAACACACGAGAAAAACAGAGAACAAACTTCAGACGAAGGAACAAAACACACATCTGCCCCCTCGCAGCATAATTAATTGCGGCCAACACAAACTCACAACATTACAGTCGGCCATGTTGTTCCTTAGCGTCATCGCCGACCACCGCCCAACGAGACCCAAGTGAGGTCAGACAACACACTCCATATTTGGGCATAGCTCCATTGGGAACATCTCCTATTATGGCTTTATATATTATAGAGACCAACAAACACAAAGCACCGCGCAGCGGATAGGGGGGAGGGGCGCGCAGCGCCCCGACCCTCTAGTATAAATACAATGTAATGAGATCCTCAACACTTCCCTCAGACAGTGCGGAGCAACGGATGCCCTGAAAATGATCGAGCGATAAAGAGGATGTGACGCCTCCTCCTCCCCGCTTCTGTTTCATCTTTGCAAAACAGGCAAATGTATCCTAATATAAATCAAAATCAGCTAAACATATATAGCTTGCTGCTTAGTAGAAATGGAAGAAAAAAATATACATGTATAGATATTTTAAAATATACTTCTGTAAATGGAAATGACAAACATATGACCGCTTCTGCGTTCTCATTGTGGAATAGTTGTCGTCTGGCTACGCGAGACTATTCTTTTCATTCTTTTCAACTGGTTGCTTGTTTCTCTCGCAAAATCTGGCAACACTGCTCATGAGTGCTCTGGGGTTTAATGAAGTATGGAGACACGTCCTCATGTGGAGGACGTGCCATGTCTAATGTGACACTGACTGGAAATTCATATTTTAAGCCAGGAACATATTTTAAGCCTGGAACCAAGCCATCCTAACCTGACTCCGCCAGATGGGGGCGGTATTGACTTCACTGGTTCAGAATACAGCTTCCATCCGGGATCGCTCAGAGAGTAAGGCTACTCCGCACAGCGGCGTGTGCGAACCAATCAGTGGCTGCTAGGGGCGGGATCTTTGTGAGACCGGATGCGACGCCATCAAGAAGCGCTTATTGCGTTGTAGTTCTTTCATGATTCATCATGGTTGGATAGTACACAAAAGAACTACTGCTGGCGCAGCTACTATACATCAGGTAGATATGTCATTATGATTGGTTGATAGACGGTGATAGACAGACGGTGCCCATCCAATCACCTGCCAAGTAGCTTGAAAAAAAAGGGGCCGCCACTTCATCGATTGTGCTACCGAAGTCCCAGATGGAAGTAGCCTGTGAAACAAATGTGACGCAAGCTTCTTCCATCTGGTGGACTCAGGTTAAAGCCATCCAGGCTCCCGGGGAAACATGACCATAAAACATTTAATTTTGTGTCCAAAAATATTTGAAAACCGCAAAAAAAAGGATATCTATTAAACATAGTATAATATAATTAAATATTCATGTGATTTCGGAAATCTATATGGGCAAAAACTGAATGGGTCTTCTATCTGTAGGGCCAAAAAATGGCCGCCACTGCTATGCCCTATTATGGACAAGCACTCAAACCCCTTCACTTGGAGATTGTGGGGAGGTTCAGCAGCAGGGGTAATGATAGATTCATCTTTCCCTTTGGACAACAATCAATAGATAGACAGTGGTTCTCAAACTTTTTCATGCCAAGGACCCCTAAATTGATACTTATTTGGCCGTGGACCCTGCCATTCCAGGGACCCCCAGAAGCAAAGATTTGAGTTAAAAAAAAACATTTAATACATATTCAAAGATTTGTACACATTTTCACGATTTAAAATGTTGAATAGCCAAAGTATAAAAGGTTAAGGTGGTAAAAACTATTGTGATGCTATATGAACATATTTTGCTGGGGACCCCCTGGAACATCCCCAAGGACCCATGGGGGTCCCCGGACCACACTTTGAAAACCAATGACTTAGCCGCAGTCCGTTGTGCCTCTAGCTATGAAGATGTATAACGAGGCACACAATGGTCGCCTGGCTCGTTCAATAGGCTGATTGCCTCTGAGAACAACAGTTCAGTAACAACATGGTCACTATTAAACATGCTTACTGTGTGTTCACTTGTACGTTTCCTTTGTCTTGCACTATGTAAGTGGTATTTCTACTTTAACCTTTTTTGAGCGGTGTAGCCGCTCCTATAAGTGGGATTGGGACACCCCATTAGTACACCCTTCGCTGTACTGTGATTGGCTTATAATAGCACACCCCTGTTCTTTTGCTGTACTGTGATTGGCTGACTCTATGCACACCCTTTGCTCAACACTGTGATTGGCTAGCGTGACACATGATGAAATGAATAACCTATAAATAGCACCAAGCACTAAAAAAAAACATTTTTTTTTTAAGTGAGCGTCCTGTGATGACCACTGTTGTTTTTAAATAACAACAGTTACACAGTGCTCCAATTCCAATTCCAATTGTGTCTGCTCATTTTGTTGTTTAATCATATCTAGTTCCACTTGTTTGTTCTGTATCCTTTCTGTCTCCTGATTGGATGTAAGTAACTGGTACCCCACCTGAAAATGTTTTCTGTTATCTAAAGAGCTGGAGAGACTCATGAAGTCTAACATCATGAGTCTAACACCGCTCACTTCACACTGGGTGTGATTTTTTTTAACCAAACAAGTCAGCTCAGAGTTAAATGAACACTCAGGATATGTCAGTGTGCTGTGGTTCTCAAAGTGGGGTCTACGGACCCTCAGGGTTCCCTGAAGGGGTTCTGAATGTAACTCTGTAACTCTAAGAGTGTACAAATGGAACCAAATGGACCTGTAGGGTTTGAGAACATAATGTATACCTATCAGTGCGGTTATATTGTAAGACATAGAGCAGTTGTTCTCAAACGTTTTTTCTTTTGTTCTTCAATACCCCCTTTTCCCTGGTGTCTGAATCCAAGTACCCCGTTTACCCAACTACAACATTTTGCATAGAACATATTGACAACATCAGAATGGAAAATAAGCATTGATTTCTATTCAGTAACAGGTGTGCTAGTCAATAATTTAATTCATTTGGTTTAACACTTCATGCCATGACAGTAAAATATATATATATATTTGTTTCATTTTCTACAATCTCTCACATAACCCCTCTAGTGTCTCTGAGTAACCCTAGGGGTACAGGTACACCCATTTTAAAATCACTGATCTAGAGTATATTGTGGTATTTCCACTTTTAAAAAACATCCCAGTTCAGAGTTAACCCATTCAATGGTATAATTTGTTTACTTTTGATGAAGTCTCATTTTCAATTCCTTCTTCTTCTTATTTGTTTAGGTATTAAAAAGGTCTTAAATATATTTAATTTGGCACTTTACTGGTTGAGAACCACTGATATATGGAACTGTATCAACTAAGTGTTGGTGGAATCATGGCTAGTAGGTCTACTTCATGACATCATTGATAATGTCATTATGTCCTGCACTGCAGTGGCCACATATGGACATCTGTGACATCTTATAACATGTGGCATCTCCCCTATCCAAATATGGATGTGTACACCACGGCCAGAATATAGTATAAAGGGAAGATGAAATAGCACTCACAGCTCACAAAAGCAATCGATAGACCTGAGGACCAGATTGATAAAAAGCTGTTTTTGAAATCATAGATCAAATCAATTTAGGACTTAATTCCCTGGACTGTGCATTCCTTTGTTTCCACACACTGCACTGAGTGTGTTGATCAAAGAGCTGAGGTGAAGAGATTGATCTGAATCCATTCCATCGTAGAGCATGTTGCACTGGACACTTCGGAGAAGAGGACGGAAGGCGTACCACGCTGTCGTTGCAGTGGGGCACCAGGTGTACTGCTTTGGAGGCCCGTCCAACTGTAATACCAAGTACCAGATTAATGTCCACGTCTTCAACACAGTGTCTTTATGCTGGGTGAAGATACCTCCGGTGACAACTGAGAGGAAAAGAGAACGTCCCCTTGAGATTCCCTCCATGCGTGATGGATACACAGCTGTGCTGATAGAAGATGTCATCTACATCTGGGGAGGATACCGTTACAGCAACCTGCTTTATGCGTTCGATGTTGACACCCACAGATGGTTGAAGCAAAATGTTTCTGGGACTGTTCCAGGGAGGAGTTACCAGCACTCAGCCTGTGTCTTGGGGAAGGTCATGTATGTCCATGGAGGATTCACCCCACGTACTGGAGACAGTAATGACATGTACAAGTTGGACACAGCCACAATGGTCTGGTCTTTAATTAACACCAGTGGAACTCCACCACCTTCTTCAAAAGGTCACTCTGCCACCATCATCGGGACAAAGATGTTTGTTTCTGGGGGCATATGGTTCCAGGGCGGCATAATCGGCGTGTTGGTCTCTGTGTTTGACACAGAGACCAACTGTTGGCTGATCACACGTTCTGCAAAGCTTCCTCCAGGAAGTTTCTGGTGTCGTTCAGCCTTTGCCTACAATGGAGAGCTGTATGTATTTGGTGTTTACAATGGTTACCAGACCTTCAAAGATCTGTGGAAATTCTGTCCAGAGACTTATACGTTTAAGAAGGTTGAGCCCAAGGGGAAAGGCCCATGTCTAATGAATGGTATGAGCTGTTGCATGATGGGAGATCGTATCATCCTCTTTGGACGGGAATATAACACTAACCTGTTCATCTTAGACTTAAATCCTAGTCTGAAGACGTTATGTAAACTAGCAGTTATTCAGTACGGTCTGGAGGCGTCTGGACTCCCACACAACATCAGGTGGGAAATGGCAGCCATGACAACCACCAACAACAACACACTACAACAACAGAGAACAAACTCCAGACGAAGGAACAAAAGAAAGAGAGAAAACTGAAGCGAAGAATCAACAGGTAACGGGCACATGCATGCGCGCGCAGCGTGCATGCATGTGCCCCTCCCCCCCAGAGAAAATCTGCATGTGCCCACAAAATCCGCATGTGCCCCTCCCCCCCATAGAACATCCACTGAATGTTCAAAGTTCAATTTTTTTGGGTGTAATTTAGGTCATAAAACCCCCCAAAAAACATTAAAAAAAAAAAAAAGTGAAAATGAATGTCATAGACAGGGGTGCACATAACTTTTTAGGTCTGGTACGCAGAAGAGCACCTGGACATGTGACTTGGTGCGCATGGCGCCCGTCCCGTGTTGTCAACGGGGGGGGGGGGGGGGGGGTTCAGCCCGGACAGTTTTGTCAACGGGGGGGGGGGGTTCAGCACGGTGCCCACCGGACAGTTTTGTCAACCAGGGGGGGGGGGCGAGAAAAAAAGGACGCTCTGCTTCTAAATTCCGCCGATTTTCGCCGTTTTTTTTTTCTCATGCTGTTAGATAAAGCCCCCAAGGTTGGTGCCCTGTGCTGCTGCGCTGATTTTATCCGCCAGATTGGGACGTTCGCGGCATATTTTGCACCATTACGGTGCGTTCATCATCGGTGACGAGTGCCTCTAACAGCCGCTGCTGGCTGCGTGCACGCAACGAGGCAATGCGAGGCGATGCGAGGCGACGCGAGTCATATCTCTACCCCTGTGCCTAATGGCTGTACATGGGGCCGACGGGTGCTTTAGAGTGATTGCGTGAGTGTGGCTTCAGGAAGTAAATTCCTAGCCTCGATCTCCAGGCTTTTATTTTTTAGTTTTGCTAAAAAATAAAAGCTTGGAAATTCCTGTCCCAGCTGTTGGTGCGCAAAAGCGCCTCGCGTCGCCTGATGTGGTGCGCATTTTTTATTTTGGGTGCGCATGCGCACCTGCGCACCAGTTATGTGCACCCCTGGTCATAGAACCTTTAAAATATATGTTTGTGAATGGACATGGCAAACAGATGACAGCTTCCGTTCTACTTTCACTTTTTTTTTTTAACCAAACAAATCAGCTCAGAGTTAAATGAACACTCAGGATATGCAACAGTTTTCTGGCTTACGCGAGTTGTTGTTGTTGTTTTCATAGACCCGGTTTCTCGTTTCTCTCTGAAATCTGGCAACACTGCTCACAAGTTATCTGGGGTTTAATGAAGTAAGTATGGAGACACGTCCTCGTGTGGAGGACATGCCATGTCTAACGTGACACTGACTGGAAATTCGCTCCCCCCCATAGAACATCCACTGAATGTTCAAAGTTCAATTTTTTGGGGTGTAATTTAGGTCATAAAACCCCCCAAAAAACATTTAAAAAAAAAAAAAGTGAAAATGAATGTCATAGACAGGGGTGCACATAACTTTTTAGGTCTGGTACGCAGAAGAGCACCTGGACATGTGACTTGGTGCGCATGGCGCCCGTCCCGTGTTGTCAACGGGGGGGGGGGGGGGGGGGGTTCAGCCCGGACAGTTTTGTCAACGGGGGGGGGGGGGGGTTCAGCACGGTGCCCACCGGACAGTTTTGTCAAGCAGGGGGGGGGGGGCGAGAAAAAAAGGACGCTCTGCTTCTAAATTCCGCCGATTTTCGCCGTTTTTTTTTTCTCATGCTGTTAGATAAAGCCCCCAAGGTTGGTGCCCTGTGCTGCTGCGCTGATTTTATCCGCCAGATTGGGACGTTCGCGGCATATTTTGCACCATTACGGTGCGTTCATCATCGGTGACGAGTGCCTCTAACAGCCGCTGCTGGCTGCGTGCACGCAACGAGGCAATGCGAGGCGATGCGAGGCGACGCGAGTCATATCTCTACCCCTGTGCCTAATGGCTGTACATGGGGCCGACGGGTGCTTTAGAGTGATTGCGTGAGTGTGGCTTCAGGAAGTAAATTCCTAGCCTCGATCTCCAGGCTTTTATTTTTTAGTTTTGCTAAAAAATAAAAGCTTGGAAATTCCTGTCCCAGCTGTTGGTGCGCAAAAGCGCCTCGCGTCGCCTGATGTGGTGCGCATTTTTTATTTTGGGTGCGCATGCGCACCTGCGCACCAGTTATGTGCACCCCTGGTCATAGAACCTTTAAAATATATGTTTGTGAATGGACATGGCAAACAGATGACAGCTTCCGTTCTACTTTCACTTTTTTTTTTTAACCAAACAAATCAGCTCAGAGTTAAATGAACACTCAGGATATGCAACAGTTTTCTGGCTTACGCGAGTTGTTGTTGTTGTTTTCATAGACCCGGTTTCTCGTTTCTCTCTGAAATCTGGCAACACTGCTCACAAGTTATCTGGGGTTTAATGAAGTAAGTATGGAGACACGTCCTCGTGTGGAGGACATGCCATGTCTAACGTGACACTGACTGGAAATTCGCTCCCCCCCATAGAACATCCACTGAATGTTCAAAGTTCAATTTTTTGGGGTGTAATTTAGGTCATAAAACCCCCCAAAAAACATTTAAAAAAAAAAAAAGTGAAAATGAATGTCATAGACAGGGGTGCACATAACTTTTTAGGTCTGGTACGCAGAAGAGCACCTGGACATGTGACTTGGTGCGCATGGCGCCCGTCCCGTGTTGTCAACGGGGGGGGGGGGGGGGGGGGTTCAGCCCGGACAGTTTTGTCAACGGGGGGGGGGGGGGGTTCAGCACGGTGCCCACCGGACAGTTTTGTCAAGCAGGGGGGGGGGGGCGAGAAAAAAAGGACGCTCTGCTTCTAAATTCCGCCGATTTTCGCCGTTTTTTTTTTCTCATGCTGTTAGATAAAGCCCCCAAGGTTCAATTCAATTCAATTCAATTCAATTTTATTAAAGTGTCAAATCACAACAAGTTGTCTCAAGACACTTTACATGTAGAGAAGAGACCCAACATCCCACCCTGAGCAAGCAATTTTGCGACAGTGGCAACGAAAAACTCCCTCTTAATTCAACAGGAAGAAACGTCAGGCAGACCCTAGGCTCTAGGGCGGGGGCCTTCTGCCTCGACCGTGTTGGGGGAAAGAAGAGAGAGAGAAAGGGAGAGACAGAGGAGAGACAGAAAGAGATACAGTGCAAGCAGTAACAATAACAATAATAGCAAATATAATAGTGTAAGATACTAGCATATGATAGTATAATATAGTACAGCAATAGTGTGTATGCAGTATATAATGGAATAATATAAAAATGTTTAAGATAATATAATATGCGGTATAGTGTAGTGTAGTAGAAGTCCACGGTCGTGTCCAGGTCGTGCTCCATGGAGAGAGGCCCGGTCCGGTCCGCAGTCACAGTCTTGAGCCGCAGCTGGGGGTCCGTAGTAACAGTCCAAAGACTCCATGGAGAGGCCCAGGCCCGGTCCGCAGTCACAGTCTTGAGCCGCAGCTGGGGGTCCATAGTAATAGTCCATGGACCTGCGACGTGGGTGGTAGAAGAAACTCCGGGGAACGAGTCCCCGGTTGTAGAATTAGTGGCAGGCCTTACTAGAGCGTGAATCCGTACAGGGTTAATTACGATTGTACCAATGGGACACAAACCCACACAACCAAAGGGAGGACGGGAAGAGAGAGGACGAGGGGAGAGAGGATGACTATAGGGGGACTGAGTCTATACACTTCGGCTATAGGCTTTATCATAGAGAAAGGTTTTTAGTCTAGTTTTAAATATACAGAGTGTGTCTGCTTTACGGACTGAGACTGGGAGAAGGTTCCACAGCTGAGGTGCTTGAAACTTAAATGCTCTACCTCCTGTTCTAGTTTTTTGGGGGTTTACTGGAACCGTAAGCATTTTTTCATACTGTGGACGTAGTGGTGTTCTGGCTGGTTTACGGGGCTCGATGAGTTCTTTGAGATATACTGGTGCCTGTCCATTGAGAGCCTTGTATGTGAGGAGGAGAACTTTAAACTCTATTCTGTATTTAACCGGGAGCCAGTGCAAAGAGGCCAATGAAGGAGTGATATGATCTCTTCTTCTGGTTCCTGTCAGTATGCGCGCAGCGGCATTCTGGACAAGCTGCAGGCTATTTAGGGACTTACTTGGGCAGCCTGATAGTAAGGCGTTGCAATAGTCCAGCCTAGAAGTAACAAATGCGTGGACAAGTTTTTCTGCATCATTTTGGGACAGAATGTGCCTAACTTTTGCAATATTACGCAGGTGAAAAAAGGCATTTCTTGAAATTTGTTTTATGTGGGACTGAAAGGACATGTCTTGGTCAAACGTGACTCCCAGATTCTTTACAGTGGCCCTGGAGGTCAAGGTAATACCATCTAGGGTAAAATTCTCATCGATTAATTTATCTCTGAGGTGCTTAGGGCCGAGTACAATAACTTCAGTTTTGTCCGAGTTGAGGAGTAGGTAATTACGGGTCATCCAACTCTTGATGTCTATAAGACATGCTTGAAGTTTAGCCAGTTGATCTGTTTCATCTGGCTTCATTGATAGATATAATTGTGTATCATCTGCATAGCAATGGAAATTTATAGAGTGTTTCCTAATTATCTCACCTAAGGGAAGCATATATAGAGTGAATAGTATTGGTCCAAGTACAGAGCCTTGTGGGACTCCGTATTTAACCTTTTCGCGTAGTGAAGGTGTATCGTTAACGTTTACAAATTGAAATCTGTCAGACAGATAGGACTCAAACCAGTTCAATGCAGCACCCTTAATGCCAACCAGATGCTCAAGTCTCTGCAACAAAATATGGTGATCAATAGTATCAAATGCAGCACTGAGGTCCAACAGAACCAGTACAGAGAGAAGGTTATTATCGGATGCAATCAGGAGGTCATTTGTGACCTTCACCAATGCCGTCTCAGTGCTATGGTGTGCTCTGAATCCTGACTGAAAAGCTTCAAATAGCTTGTTGTTATGTAAAAAATCACATAACTGCTTGGCGACTGCTTTCTCAAGGATTTTAGAGAGAAATGGGAGGTTCGATATAGGTCTATAGTTAGCCAAAATGCCTGAGTCGAGAGTAGGCTTCTTGAGGAGGGGTTTGATGACAGCTACCTTAAAGGACTGTGGTACGTAGCCCGTCACCAGAGACATATTGATCATATCGAGTAGGGGTGCACCAACCGGGGTCAGGGCCTCTTTAAGCAATTTAGTTGGGACTGGATCCAAGAGACAGGTCGTTGGTTTGGAAGATGTGATCATTAAAGTGAATTCGGAGAGCTCGACCGGGGAGAAACTGTCCAAATATACACTGTGTCGTACAGTCACTTCTGAGGATATTATGTCGGAGGGCGGTCCGGTAGGGGCTGAGAGTAGTAGGTTATCAATACTATCTCTGATAGTATTGATTTTACCATTGAAAAAATTCATGAAATCATTGCTGTTAAGGGATATAGGAATACGCGGATCAGTAGAGTCATGACTTTTTGTCAATTTGGCTAGAGTGTCAAAAAGGAACCTATGGTTGTTTTTGTTTTCCTCTATTAGAGAGGAATAATAGGTGGCTCTGGCATTGCAGAGAGCCTTCCTATATATTTTAAGGCTGTTCTGCCAGGCTATACAGGATTCTTTCTGTTTGGTTGAACGCCATATCCTTTCAAGCTTACGTGACGTTCGCTTGAGATTTTTAGTTCCAGAGTTATACCATGGGGCTAGCCTCTGTTGCTTTATTACCCTCTTTCTTAAAGGAGCAACAGAGTCAAGCGTTGTCTGAAGGGAGCCTGTGACATTATCAACAAAGTGGTCGACCTGAGAGGGGCTATAGGTATAAAGATCTTCAATTGTATTGGAATATACTGAGTTGATGGCTGATGGTATTGCTTCCTTAAATTTGCCCACAGCACTATCAGATATATTTCTACCAAATACATTTTTGTCCAATGGTGAGTAATCAATTAATGTAAAATCAAAAGTTATTAAATAGTGGTCGGAGAGGTTCTCATTATATGGGAAGACTATGAGATGTTCAATTTCAATACCATAGACCAAAACAAGGTCGAGGGTATGGTTGAACTTGTGAGTAGGTTTATCTACACACTGAGAGAAACCAATTGACTCAATTAATGTAATAAACGCTTTACTGAGGCTATCGGTTGCAACATCCACGTGGATATTCATATCGGCAGCCAGAATGATTCTGTCAGAGTCTAGGACTAGGCGTGATAGAAACTCTGAGAATTCAGATAGAAATTCAGTGTAGGCCCCAGGAGGGCGGTACACTGTAACAAACAATAGAGGCTGTAATGATTTCCAGCTTGGGTGCGAAAGAGTGAGAACCAGACTTTCAAACGTTTTGTAAGTCAGCCTGGGTCTGGGGCTGATTATTAAGCTTGAGTTGAATATGGCTGCAACGCCACCTCCAATCTGGCCGGTGTCTCGGGGAATATGAGCATTTATGTGACTTGGTGGGGTGGCTGTATTTAGGGGGACGTATTCTTGCTCACCCAGCCATGTTTCAGTAAGACAAAGTAGATCAAGATGGTTGTCTGATACGATTTCATTTACCAATACACCTTTATAGCGTAGGGATCTAATGTTCAGGAGTCCACATTTAATTATTTTATTTTGTGGCACTACTGCATTAATTTTGATCTGTGCCAAGTTTTTATGCACAACTCCTCGAGCCCTTGGTTTCACATGCCTAGGGGGTCGAGTAGTTTCAATTGTTCTGATTTGTAGGGTAGGTGGCTGCTCTGGTGGAAGCACAGAGAAGCGTGTAAGACTGCAACTCTGCTTCCTGGTCCCAACTCTGGGTGGTCATAGTTTATTGTCGATAAACTTGTCTATATTTCTAGAGATGAGCGCTGCACCATCCCAGGTTGGATGTATGCAGTCTCTCCCCATCAGACCAGTTTTCCCCTCGAAAGTTTGCCAATGGTTTATAAAGCCCACGTTATTATCTGGACACCACCTTGATAACCAGCGGTTGAATGAAGACATACGGCTGTACATCTCATCGCCAATCATATTTGGCAGGGGACCAGAGAAAACTACGGAGTCCGACATTGTCTTTGCGTATGTGCACACAGACTCAATATTTATCTTTGTGATCTCTGATCTCTTAAGTCGTGTGTCATTGCCACCGCAGTGGATTACTATTGTATCATAACGTTTGTGTTTACTTGTAGCCAGCATTTTTAAATCTGATTCGATGTCGCCCGCTCTGGCCCCAGGGATGCATTTGACTATGGTCCCTGGTGTCACTAACTTCACGTTTCTCATTATAGAACTACCAATAACCAGAGTTGTTTTCTCAGTGACATATGGAGGGGGCGTGTCACCGAGTGGGGCTAACGTCTCACTGCTAAACTCAACGGGTGTAGCAGCGAGTGGGGAAAATCTGTTTGAAACGTGAAGTGGTTGGTGTCCCGTGTGCTTTTGTTTACTAGGCCTACTACGCCTACGACCAGGAGCAGTCACCCAGCCGTCTTGGGTCGTGGGGTGCGTGTGGGGACTATGATCAGTCACGATCGGTGACCGTGACTGGTAATGTCCCCCTGTTCCCTGTTGCACGGGAGCAGAGGCTAGGCTAATGTGAGCACCGCTAGCTATAGTTTCCTCTAGCCGCCAGAGCCTCCTCTCCAGCGCTGCAAGCACACAGCACTTGTTACATACATCCGCACATTCAATAAAGGCGTCGGAGCTGTAACTATGCATGTGACATTCAGCACAGGAGCGAGGATGAGAGCGAGAAGGGAACCGGGGGGAGGAGTGAGAAGCCATCGCCCAGCAGGCCAGGGTAGCCGCTAAGCTAAAGCTAGGCTAATTGTAAAGCCAACAACCAACGGCAAAGTTAGTCCCTTAGCTAGACAATCAGCCCAAGCAGCGATAAAGTCGCCACACAGTAGAGAGATAGGGTGGTAGTTAGCAGTGGCAGTGTGTGCTCAAATCACAACAATACAATAATATCAACGTTAACGTCTTGCGCAGCTAAACGATACACGTCTCGCTAGCTCAGACAATACAGGAAGTGACGCAATACGCTTACCGTCAGGGCTACGTCAGGGTAGGTTGGTGCCCTGTGCTGCTGCGCTGATTTTATCCGCCAGATTGGGACGTTCGCGGCATATTTTGCACCATTACGGTGCGTTCATCATCGGTGACGAGTGCCTCTAACAGCCGCTGCTGGCTGCGTGCACGCAACGAGGCAATGCGAGGCGATGCGAGGCGACGCGAGTCATATCTCTACCCCTGTGCCTAATGGCTGTACATGGGGCCGACGGGTGCTTTAGAGTGATTGCGTGAGTGTGGCTTCAGGAAGTAAATTCCTAGCCTCGATCTCCAGGCTTTTATTTTTTAGTTTTGCTAAAAAATAAAAGCTTGGAAATTCCTGTCCCAGCTGTTGGTGCGCAAAAGCGCCTCGCGTCGCCTGATGTGGTGCGCATTTTTTATTTTGGGTGCGCATGCGCACCTGCGCACCAGTTATGTGCACCCCTGGTCATAGAACCTTTAAAATATATGTTTGTGAATGGACATGGCAAACAGATGACAGCTTCCGTTCTACTTTCACTTTTTTTTTTTAACCAAACAAATCAGCTCAGAGTTAAATGAACACTCAGGATATGCAACAGTTTTCTGGCTTACGCGAGTTGTTGTTGTTGTTTTCATAGACCCGGTTTCTCGTTTCTCTCTGAAATCTGGCAACACTGCTCACAAGTTATCTGGGGTTTAATGAAGTAAGTATGGAGACACGTCCTCGTGTGGAGGACATGCCATGTCTAACGTGACACTGACTGGAAATTCGCTGAGGAGGACGAGAGATGGAGGGGAGAGAGAGATATACAGCGAGGGAGGGAGGGCGAGCTCATGTTATTTATGATATTATCACATTGTGTTTACGTCCCCAGATCACATTATGCTTGCCACTGTGGTGCTGTGTGTGTGTGTGTGTGTGTGTGTGTGTGTGTGTGTGTGTGTGTGTTTGGTGCATGGACGTCATATAGGGCATAGCATCGGCAGCCATTTTGTGGTGCCACAGATACCC
>NC_139951.1:46632260-46644760 GCF_963454915.1 Gymnoscopelus microlampas
GTACCACCACGGCCCCACGGCTGCAAGGCGTTGTGAGCTTGTTTCTGTTTTTGAACAGATTTGTTTTTCTGGCTAAAGCTTTCCTCAGAATAGGGACGATAGGGTTCAAGTGGTTAATGTTCTATCACACAAAGATTTGGTGGCCCGCCCCACCTGTAGTAACTCTGAGGACCCCCTAGTGGTCCCGGACCCCCTGTTGGACCCCCCCTGCTGTAGGAGGATAGTAGGAGAATATCCTGTAAAAAGAATTATTTTATGGTATGAGCCTGGTGACTCAGGCAGTCGGGATTGAATCCAATTGTCAGTCTTTAGTCTCGGATGGCTGTCCTCTCTCTGACCTCGGCGGTTTCCTGTCTCCCTGCACCATTGGTTCTCAAAGTGGGCTCCGGGGACCCCCAGGGGTCCTTGGGTGGGTACCAGGGGGTCCCCATCAGCAAAAATAGTTAATATAGTGTCACACAATCATTTTAACAACAAAAATAGCAGATCTACAAGCTCATAGCGTGGCATCGAGTGCTGCGCTATGAGCTTGTAGATCTGCTATTTACCCGGGTTTGAATCCGATTCTCAGTCGTGTCTCGCATGGCTATCCTCTACCTGTCTCACTACACTCTCAACGACAACAAAAAAAAGCAGAACATGCAAGAATACGGATAATAACGACTGTAGTCCGCGCTGATAGGTCAGTTGACCAATCGGCACATTTTTATCACCCCCCCCATAACCCAGGGTCAATACCCGACCGGGCCGTATCTGTAATTTAACTCAAGTACTCGGGGGGGTAGTGGGCTAAACTGTGTCCACCGCTGGTAGTCAGTCTGTAACTGAAGCCTGCGTGACAGCAGTGGAAATCAACAAATACCTTTAGAGGAAGGAGAGGAGGATGAATGGAGGGGGGGGGCACCATCGACCGTGAGGGAACCCCTGGAAGGCACTCTCAGTGGGGGGTTTCACAGAGCTTATGGCCCGGTGGGGGAGGGGGGCGGCGGGCGCGCTGCTGAGCTCAGCAGGGTTCGCCGCGATAGCTTTGGTCACAAACAAAACAGTGAAGTATATGAGTCCTTGTCAGGCGTCTTTGTGTCCCATTTCTATACTTAGTTGCACCTCAGCCGCCATTGTCGGCCCAGAAATAGCCCGGGATCTACAAGCTCACCTTGTAGATCTTGTAGATCTGTAGGGCTATTTTCCCGTGGCGAGCGGCACCGCCGCCCGCACGGCTAAGTATAACCTCATGCTTCAGGAAGAGGAAGAAGAAGAAGAAGAAGAAGAAGAAGAGGAGGAGCAGAAAGGCTTTGCTTCCCCCCCCCCCCCCCCCCGCGGCGCTGCCAAGCTGAGAGGATTAGATGGGCTGTTTCTATTCAGCTCAGGTGACAGAGAGAGAGGGGGGGGGCGGGGGGGGCAGACATTCAGAACTGCTGTCTCCTGTGGCTTATGGAAGTGTCAAGAAAGCGCTTTTTAAACAGCGACGCCCGCCGTCCGGCCCCCCCTCTGTCTGTCTGTATGTCTTTCTGCCCATGTGTGTGTCCTCGGATCTGTCCCGCCCCCCGTCCCCCCGTCCTTTTTACTGTCATTTTTCTGGGTCCTTTTTGATTTGACCTTGTCGTCGCCGTCCCCCCCTACTGTCTGTCTATGTCTCACCGCCACTCACTCTCACTCTCGCTTCTTCTCTGTCTCTCTCTTTCTCTTGGCCCGCGGACCCCCACCTGAAAACGTTTTGTGCCAGGGGACCGCCCAGAAGCAAAGATTTGAGTTAAAAATGTTTGCTTTAAAAAACATACATATTCAAGGATTTGCAAATGTTTGTTCTGGACAGATATTATACTCCACTAAAAGCTCTGTCAAATGTGTACTTCAGTTAGTTGGTTTAAAAAATAAATTAAAAATCCAGATTTTAAGGTGCAAATTACAATGCACATTTCATTTTAACATGATTGTATTGCTGTATTAAAAATGCTATATTTATATGTATTTATTTTTTGCAGATCTACAAGCTCAAAACGTGTCACAGATCTACAAGCTCACATTGTGAGCTTGTAGATCTGCTATGCATATACTCAATAAAAGCTTATAAAAAGGCGTGCAGATAGAGCTGCTATTCAAATTCTAAATGTACTTAAGTACAGCACTCAAGTAGATGTACTTGGTTACAAGTGCAGTACTCAAGTAGATGTACTTGGTTACTGTCCACCACTTGGTTTCCAGCCTGCAGTGACGTGGGACAGGGAGGGACACAGGCACCGCAGACAGACAGTGCTATGGACGTCCCTCTGCGTCCCTTGAATCACGCTGATGGGACAGACAATGACGGCAATTACGGGGATGAATCATTTCTACCTCTCCTTCAGGGGATTCTCATTTGGTAGTGAGAACTTTCATCAGCCACCTGTCATTGTTGTGTTTTTTTTTACGGTATGGCTTTGCAGGAGTCTAGCCCAGTGATTCACTATCCTTTTATTTCATTTCAAGAAGCCCTAAGTTTAATAGATGTTTTCCCCCTGTGTTTAATCTCTGGGAGCCCAATCTACACTGTAAACTCCTCAAGTGTCATTTTAACTCTGACAATGTGCAAATGGAACTAGTTGGTAGTTAGTTAACACATCGGGTGCCAGAATTGTATTAAAACAGATTACGTTCGGTCGTAAATTAACGCCCTACTTCATCATACTACAGCGTCACAGAAAAGCAGCAAAAGTAGTTGATTCGCAAGCTGAAAACCTGGCGCGAAGTGATGCGTTTTGAGCTTGTCGATTTGCAGCTTTTGAATTTGAAACAGTTTTGGACATATGGTTTCCACTCGACAGAGATGACACGTCTCAGCAGGTCTGTAACGGTGTCTTTACAGCTTCTCCCTAACAAACATTCAAACAGAAAAATTCAGAACGCTGCTGCTCGACTGTGACTCCATGTACAGTATGGCGTCAAAGAATATATATTTTGATCAATTCTGGTTCGTAAAAAAACACTGAATGGTTTATAGGGACAAACATGCATTTCTGATCTGCTGCTATGTTATGAATCATCCAGACCTTTCAGGTCATCAGATCAGGACCAGGAATCAGAACTAAACATGGAGAAGTATAACATTTAGTTTTTATAAACCACATATCTGGAAGAAAATGGAAAGAAACTTGCAGAAAACTGCAGGTCAGCAAATGTAAAACCTGCCACAAAAAAAACTTCTTTGACCAACATCTGAGTTGCATGCTAAGAAAGTGATCCAGTCATGTTTCTTCCAATAAAGAAAACATTGCAAAAATCTAATCCACTAGACCATACCCGGTCGACGCATCCGTGGGGGGATATGCGCACATGATCTGGCAACCCGGAAGGAAGTTCGTCCCATAGCTGGGCAGCCCTGTAACCATGGCGACATTCTTTGACACAAAAGCGCTAATAAGAAGCTGAGATTTGATGAAATTGAAAAACGGGCTTCACAGTTAAGTTCAGCTGGTAATGGTCAATGGCTGTGTGCAAAATCAGAGCAATTGGTCCAGCCACTGAGGAGAACCGGGTAGCTTCACCTACTCACCTACTCAAGACGGTTACTAGAATTATAGTAGGATATACTGACTTTATCAAGAAACTTCAATATGTGCAAAACTCTGCTGCCCTCCTCCTCACCAGAACCCGATCCAGAGACCACATCACCCCAGTCCTCCACAACCTTCACTGGCTCCCAGTTAAAACACAGAATATATTCAAAATACTCATCACCACCTACAAGGCCCTCAACAACCAGGCTCCTCGCTAATACCTCTCTGACCTCCTCCAACGCCACGCCATGCCAACCTCCTGGACATCCCCAAAAAAAAAATAATCAAACAAACCCTGTCATCACCTGGGGTGATGACAGGGATTTCTCAGTGTCAGCCCCCTCCCTTTGGAACTCACTCCAACCTCACATCAAAGCCGTCCCCACTCTTGCCGTGTTCGACTTGATTACATGTACTTAGTTGCTTTAAACCACTGATAAACAGTTGGTTACAGTACCTTGTCCCAGATCCTGTCGCGGTCCAGAGCGATGATGACCATGGAGGGGTTGGCCAGGAAGCCCTGACTGTTGAACCACAGCTCCTTCCTCTCCCACGTCACGTTCACCATGTGTCTGCAACACACACACACACACACACATAGAGTCTAAAGGGGAAGCACGCACATCCCTAAACAACTGAAATGTACAGGTGCTGAACAAGAATACGTAAACTGAAGGGAGGGAAGGGAAGTCCACACACTGTTCTTAGCTCCCAGTAGAAAGAGAGAATAACAACGTTTTGACCCACGTGGGTCTTCATCAGTGGGTCGTCACAGTGACACTGTGTCACTGAACCAGCAATCTGGTTTTCCCATCGCCAAAACAAAGAGAAACATTTGTATTTTTTTATTTTTGCCTCTGGGGGCACTGCCCGCGATCGCGTGTAGAGACCGGATGTCGGCCCGTTCACTCTCCTTCAGCCCTCCTCTTCCTGTGGTGTGTCTTTGTTTTCATTCCTACTAACAACAAACTCTACATGTTGTAACGGTAGTTACTGAACCAGTAACAAAGTGACACAGTGACACTGTGTCACTGAACCAGTAACACAGTGACACTGTGTCACTGTGTGTCACTGAACAAGTAACACAGTGACACAGTGACACTGCAGTGACACTGTGTCACTGAACCAGTAACACAGTGACACAGTGACACTTCACTGTGACACAGCACTGAATGTATTTCTATATTGTGTTACTGATACTTTTACTTAAAGGGATAGTTCACCCCCAAAATGACTTTTTCCTATCGATTAGTCACCTCATGGAGACTTGAATTCATGGATATTTTTTTAGTTTTTGTCGCATTTCTAAGCCAATAATTTGATGACCCGGTAGCGGTTTCGGTAAGAGACACAAAGAGTCTGCTTTGTGTCTCCTACCGGAACCGCTACCTACCGGTCCACCGGTCTTAGGAATGTGACAAAACCTAAAAAATATCCAATTCAAGACTCCATAGGGTGACTAATCAATAGAAAAAAAGTCATTTTGGGGGTGAACTATCCCTTTAAGTAAAATATTAGAGTACTTTTTCCACCACTGTGTCATTATTCTCTATGATATCAGCTTTTTTGAAAGATTTTGAGAAATTTTGAAAACCTTTTTTTAAAAACCTACTTTAGGTACTTTACGTATACTTTTCAAGCCAATACATTAGCACTCGCGCTCACCTGAACAGAGTGCTGTTGCCGGAGGGCTTGGCCTGCACGCCGCAGTCGCCGTGTCCCTCGGGAACGAACCCGTGGCTCTTCTTGAAGCTCTCCGCCCCTTTCGCCACGATGGCCACGCCCTCCCTGACCCGCTGGCGGAGGCTGGTCCTCCAGTGGTCCGTGATGGCGCCGATCACGCCCACGGGGAAGCTGACCGGCGGGGGGCTGTCGGGGTTGCCCACCGCCAGGCTGGGGAGGATCCAGATGTAACCCGGGCCCAGCAGGCCCACGTCGCCCGCCTGGCGGAACAGATACTGGGCCTCCTCGTGGGAGCAGTACGCCATCAGGACCTGGGCGTCCACCTACAAACACCAGTTTCAATCCAGCGTTAACTATTATTTTTTTCTCTTTAACATTTTTTTTGTCGTAAACATACAAATCTCTAACAATAAAAATAAAAAATATAATAAAAAATACAAAATATACATTTACATGTTGAAACAATGATCTTGTTATGTAAAATTCACAAACGTTTTTGGGGAAAAAAAACATTTGCTAATGCTCCATCCACTTAATATCCACGTAATAGTTAAAGAAGGGGGTCCAAATCTCCTTGAATTTCTGAACAGACCCTTTAAGTGAGTATTTGATTACCTGGTAAAACTGGGTGGAGAGTGTTGCTTCCATGAAAGGAGGATATAAGTCTCCTCACGAGCAGATATGTAAAGGCTATGATTACATGTGCTTTGCCTTGTATAGAACCTGTCTCTGTTGTAAAGCCAAATAGTGCACAAATGGGGTTGGGAGTGATGACCTTTTAAAACATCTTTGAGTACGCTTAAAATATATCAGACCAATCCAGTGTTCATTTTGAAAGCAATGTTTAATGTAATTTTAGTCAATAGTCTTTTGAATGTAATTCCATTTAGTTTGAGTCATATTTTAGTCATTTGAAATGTTTTTTATCTCAGCAGGCCGTGATGGCGTCGTAATGCCTGATTTATACTTGCCTCCATGCAGATAATAGCCAATCTACAAGCTCACAAGCTTGTAGATCGGCTATTTTCGTAGCAGCGCAGCCAAACATAAAACGACATGTCTTAGTTCTACTGGATCTGTTCTCCACCAGTCCCTCTCTGACATTTTAGTCTAGTTTGTATTTGTTGACGAAGCTGTCAATATATTTAGTCTTTTTCATTATTTTTTAATTTATTTTTTTGTCAGTGAAAAAAGGTAGTCAAGGTCTATATTAGTAGCTTAGTGACTAGTATCAAAATTCTATAATCTCCATTTAAAGCTGTCCGATATATTTGTATTTAGATTCATAAAGTATAACTAAATGCATTTGAAATTAAATAAAAATGTTACTTTTCAGGATTCTAATTAAAACATAGCAACAAAAAAAATCAGGATTCCAATTCAAAAGTAGCAAAAATAGCAGATCTACCAGCTCAAAATGCGTCGCGGCGCGTTTTCAGCTTGTAGATCGGCTATTTTTGCTACTTTTGTGTGACATAGAATGGCCAAGTACAGCATTAATTTATGAAAAAAGTTAAAATACGGAGATAAGAGGTGTCTGCCCAACAGTAGACTGGAGGAGCCAGCCCTATCGAAGGTCTTGAAGGGCGGATCCAAAGCCTTGCGCTCGGTACCAGCGCCGCTTCCTATTGCTTCACCAATCTTAGTCCCGGCCTCCCCTCCCCTCCCCTCCCCTCCCCCCTCCAACCATGGCCTGTGCACGGAACACGCTAATGTCGGGGGCGGCAGTGGCTCAGGGGTAGAGCGGCCGGGTAGAGTGAACTGGAAAACCGCAAGGTTCCCAGTTCGATCCCGGGCTGGGGCGCTCCCCTAGAGTTAGTGTCGAAGTGTCCTTGAGCAACCTGTCCTTGCGCTGAACCCCTAATTCCTCACATTGAGCAGCTTGGTACCTTGCATGGTTTCCTCTGCCATCGGTGTATGAATGTGTGTGTGAATGGGTTAATGGCACAATCAATGTAAAGCGATTCGGATAGAAGCGCTATATAAATGCACCATTTACCATTTATTTACCATTTAACGTCACCAAATTTAGAGTGACGCCCCTCTGCACTCTAATTGGTTAGGTCCTAACCGTTAGGAGATAACAAGGTTTAGAAACCACCGTTCCTGCAAGGTTCCCCCAGGCTTTTTTTCTTTTGAAACGAAAAAAAAAAAAAGGCATGGGTTTCCGAGGCTAGCCCAACAGTAATGTGGCCCCCTGGAGTGAGTGTGAAAATATAGTGGCCCTCTCCATCATCACGGTTGCATCACAACCTGTCCTATACCTGCTGCAGCATGCGTTTGGTGCGGGCGTCGTTGGCCCCCACAGACATCTCCAGAGACAGGATGTCCTGGAGCTTCCACTGGAAGTAGGAGGTGTCCGTGTAGGAGTCCACCATGTCCACGAACACATCGTAGCCCGGCAGGAAGCTGGTGATCAGCACAAACTCTCCCCAATCATACTCCTCCATGATCTGAAGGAGGAGGAGAAGAAGATGAAGCTCACGATGTGTCGCCAGTGGCGTGCACAGACATTTTGAGGGGCAGGTGCTCAAGTGAATTATACTTTTTTTGTGTTTACTTGGTCTGCTCTTTTTTCCCTCTACACCTATACCTCTTTGCCAAAAATAGCCGATCTACAAGCGGTCTGCTCTTTTCCCTCTACACCTATACCTCTTTGCCAAAAATAGCAGATCTACAAGCCCACAACGCCTCGCAGCGCGAGGCGTTGTGGGCTTGTAGATCTGCTATTGTTTGGCTAAAGTTCTCCTCAGAAAAGGGATGCTAGGTTTCGAGTGGTTATGGTAAAAAGAAAAATCATATCACATAAAGATTTGGCGGACCCCCTGTAGTAACTCTGAGGACTCTGAGGACTAGGGGTCCCGGACCCCCTGTTGAAGACCCCTGCTATAAACTGAATTACTTCTGGTCAAGAGGGCAAAGGGCAGGTGCTCTAGCACCACCTAGAGTCTATCTGTGCACGTCCCTGGTGAGCTTGTAGATCTGCTATTTTCAAAAGATGTTGGTAGCACTTACTATGCATCCCATGTGTATAACGCATTATATACATACTTATAAGGCATTGTAATCTGACCATAATCCTTTATAATCATATATATAAGAGCAAGTGCTACCAAGATTATTTTTGTTGTTGAAATGGGACATTTCTGCAGAATGAGTACTTTTACTTTTGGTACTTTAAAGGCGGAGTTCACCCAAAACATGACTTATTTTATATCAATTGCACGCCCCATGAAGCCTTGAATTCATGGATTTATTTTAGTTTTTGTCGCATTCCTAAGCCAACAATTTGATGACCGTGTGTATTTCCGGTAGGAGACACAAAGAATCAGTAGGAAGTAGGGAGTAGGAGACGGGAATCAAATTATTAGCTTAGGAATGCAACCAAAACAAAAACAAATCAATGAATTCAAGGCTTCATGGGGTGTGCAATTGATAGAAAATAAGTAATTTTTTGGGTGAACTACTCCTTTAAGTACATTTTTATGCCAATAATTGTGCACTTTTACTCAAGTAAATACCTGTAATGGAGTATTTCTACATTGCAGTATTGATACTTTTACTTAAGTCCAACAGTTAAGTTCTTGTTCCACCACTGGTGTTGTGTAACTGTACCTTGAACATGCAGACGATCTGTTGCTCCAGAGAAGCTCCCATCTGTAGGAAGGTGGAGCCCTCATCCTAACACAAGACAGAAGACAAACAGAAAACATGATGCAGTGATGCAGTGGTTCTCAACAGCTTCTGGATCTGGGCCCACTTGAAAATCCAAAGGGCTAGCGCAGCTTTGGAATCACCCACGGTGCCTCTGAAATGGAAGGGACAGATGGATCACCGTGCCAAAAAACCTGGCTCCCGTGCGCTCCCATTCTATCTCCTTGATAAAAACCTCTGCATCTCCTTAACTTTTTATAGTGGGGAAAACGAGTGATTTTCGATGCGCGATCACGCTCGCGTGAGAAATGTTATTGTTCCAGCCGTTAGCCAGGACCATCCACCATCGTACACACATCCATTGTTTACATCTGGGTGCTCGTCGTGGAGTCTGCATCTCTAAACAGCGTAGCGTTACAAACGGTGGGATCTCTGGCACTAAACGTACAATGTTTCAATAAAACTCTGGCACCGAATGTGTTAAGTGGTCCGATGGGTTGGCTGCGTGCATTTTCATATCATGTTTTTATTGTAAGGTTCAATCGATCGATTGAAACACTCATGTGTTATTTATTATTATGTTGTTGTTGTTGTTGTTGTTGGTGGTGGTTGTCATGGCTACCAGTTCCCACCTGATGCTGTGTGGGAGTCCAGACTTCTCCAGACCGTACTGAATAACTGCTAGCTTACATAGTGTCTTAAGACTAGGACTTAAGTCCAAGACGTACACATCATCAGAGGGTGTGGTGACTCTGTGTTTGTATCCCCCAAAGAGGATGATACGATCTCCCATCATGCAACAGCACATACCACTCATTGGACACGGCAGGCCTTTCCCCTTGGGCTCAACCTTCTTCCAGGAGAAGGTCTCTGGACTGAATCTCCACAGATCAGTGAAGGTCTGTTTCGAGTTGAAGCCATCAAACGCGTACAGCTCTCCATTGTAGGCAAAAGCTGAATGACTCGAGAGTCTTTCTGAACGAAGCTGTGCAGAAGGTGTGTTCATCCAGCAGTTGGTCATTGTATCAAACACTTTGATGGTGTTATAGTAATTCCAACCCCGCCAGCTGTCACACGCAAACATCTTTGTCCCGATGATGGTGGCAGAGTGACCTGATGATGACCAATGTGGTGGAGTTCCTCTGGTGTTAATTAAAGACCAGACCATTGTGCTGGTGTCCAACTTGGACATGTCAATATTATCCCATCTAGGCCGCTTCCTGTATCCTCCATGGATAAACATGACCTTCTCCAACACACAGGCTGAGTGGTAGTACCTCTCCTCTGGAACATTCCCAGAAACCCTGGGTTTCAACCATCTGTGGGTGTCGACATCAAAACCATAAAGCACATTGTAGTACTTCTTTCTCCGGTACCCTCCCCATATGTAGACTGTATCTTCTATCAGCACAGCTGTGTGGCCACAGCGCTTGGAGGGAACATCAAGGTGGTGTTCTCCTCGTTCAGGTGCCACTGGAGGTAACTTCCTCCAGCATAAAGACACCGTGTTGAAGACATGGACATCCATCTGTTCCATGGTGTTGTCGGCCTCTCCATCTAAGCCTCCAAAGGAATAAAGGTTGTTCCTCACTGCTACAGCAGCATGATAGACTCGCTTTGGTCCTCCTGCTTTGGAAACAGTCCAACACAACATCAATCTGTCTGTCTGCCCGTCTGTCTGCCTGTCTGTCTGTGTATTGCTCTCTTCTTTGACGTCTACAGTCATTGTGAACACAGTGCATCATCTTATATCCTCTGATGTGAAATCACACGCAACACAACCTGTTGCCATTCATGCCTTAACGACGCCAATTTGTGCAGCTATTCTCATCTGCACCCTTTTACCCTTTTACTCTCTTTAAAACCATGTTCATTCACACTCACTGGAAATTGTTGGTTGATTACAGTTTTGAGTCATTTGTGAACCAGCACCAATCTTGCTTGTATGGCACAGAGAAGAACTCTAAGAATCTAAGAGATCTTCTCTTTGCAGCCATGTGATTCTTGGTACAGTTCAGCTGGTAGAACACTTCTCTATCATTTATGTCCATTTCTGTATTACTTTTCAGGATTGAAATTCAAAAATAGCTGATCTACAAGCTCAAAACGAGTCGCTCCACGCCTTGGATCTGCCTTGGAATATGGACTGTTACATGTCAATGGCACTGAATGAGTTAATAATGTTAGACTTGGTTGCTCTAATATGAGCCTCCATGGAAACACAGGATTGAAACACAGGCTTGAAACACAGGATTGAAAACATAGGATTGAAAACATAGGATTGAAACCCAGGATTGAAAACATAGGATAAACATAGGATTGAAAACACAGTATTGGAACACAGGATTGAAAACATAGGATGAAACCAGCTCCAATGTGTTCATTCCACAGAGTGGACAATGTCCTCTGTACTCCACTGCTGCCAATATCCGTTTTATGAAACGCCATAAAGTCCTCGTAAATATCTGCAACGACTTGCAAAATGTCATCGGACGGTTCATAAACGTCCTCCAAATGACGTGGCAGCGGCCGTGGTGCTTTAAGACACGAGGGCTTGACTTTAAAACATGTTTATGATCTCCTGGAACCAGCTGTGGACTCAGAAGAGGTGGAAGAAGTCCTCAAATGTATTTATTATTTAAATACCATTTATTTAAACACTCTGTTTAACCACTTAAACAGAGCGGTTAAACAGTGTTGCAACGCGTCGTGAGCTTGTCGTTCCATTGTTTATATTCCAATTCATTTTAACCGACGCCTCCTGTGATATTTGCGCAACTCTCTCTCTCTCTCTCTCTCTCTCTCTCTCTCTCTCTCTCTCTCTCTCTCTCTCTCTCTCTCTTTAATAATGTTTAACTTAAAACAGGACTGGACGGTAATATTGCGGGGGGGGGGGGTCTGTTTGTTGCTGTTTGGTCAGGTCCAGTGATCCTCTCATAGCCACGGTGGCTGCTGCAATGTGCTCTCATTGGCTGTGGCGTGCATCTGCTCGCAGAGTGGTCTCAGCTCCTTTCATACTGCATGATATTGCCTGAATTCCAGTCTGCGACAGAGCTGAATATCTAACCAGCTAGATATTTAGAAACGGTCGGGAAGCCATCGCAGAGCGTGATGATCGCGGCCAGGTCCTCTCGCAGAGCCTTTCACACACAGCGAGCATTGTCTCGCCGATCAAAGGCCGATCTGCGTCAGATCTGTGTCAGATCTGCGTCAGATCTGCGTCAGATCGGGAGGTTTTGTCGGCGAGTGGCAAAAAAGGTCCCCGACAGCATAATCGGACCAAATATCCTACAGGTGTGTATATGTCCTAAATGTGCTTCGTTGCTTTCCACAGCTGGGACTGAGTGCCATTGAAACACAGGTGACAGAGAACGTCAGTGTGCCCACTGGCATCTTGTGACAAACACACATTATTATGTGCAACATACTGTAAAACTATCCAGAAAGTTATGACTTTTTTTTAATTTACAATATCAGCACTTTGGAAACGCATCCACTCCCCAAAGCAGAGGCAATTTCTATACTAAAAAAGAGTTTATTTTAAACAACTTTTCATCAAAGTGAACACCAGTTTTCGCCGTTGGCGCATTTGCCGAATGATGGGAATTATATGACACTTCAAAGACTGAC